>NC_045161.1:6930345-6967845 GCF_900700415.2 Clupea harengus | reverse complement strand
AGTCCAAAGGCCACGACGTTACACTTGACTTCCGTGTTGTCACATGGACTTTTAGGATGTGTTCCATTAAGAGGCAAAGAAGCGGTGGTCTCTGACTGACTGTGTTTTCAACGCTGGTCCATGGTCTCTCCTCTTGAATCATTTTCCCCACTCTTTCCGTCCTTCTCCCTCTCTTGTCTCTCTCTCACACACACACACTTGCACACGCACAGACAGACACACACACACACACACACACACACACACACACACACACACACACACAAGCACCTCCTTGCCTTGCTTCGTGAAGCAGCCAATACGTATTGCACACAACCACCCGCGGGCTATCTGCTTTACCCACACATATACAGCCTAATAGGTGTGTACGAGAAGGGAGACAAAGAGCCGTAATCCACCAATTCATCTTTTTCTTTTTTTAAAGTAAACACTCCACCCTGCCAGAAATAACAGCAGAGGACAGGGTGGCACTGGGGAGAGCTTTTCTGGAGAGAAATAGGTGATAATGGCCAGTGGCACTGGCAGGAGCGCTCCACCACGCCTGGCGCTGTCCACTCCCCCATTTAGACCCAATTAGTGTGCTGGCAGGACCAGCGCATTGTGCAGCGGGACGCAGGAGTGCCATCATGGCGGGGGCCTTTCATCACAGCACATTCGCACCCAATTACAGAGCAGCATTTTAATTCAAGCATTTTTTGTGTGTTTTTGAGGGGTGGGGGTGGGGGTCGTGTGTGAGGGTGGTAGACAGACAAGACCAACTCCCCTGGACCCAATGCTCGTAAGTGGGCGCTCCTTCAGGGTCCCTTGGAAGAAAAACAAACTGCAGGCAGGGGGATTTTCACAGCAGGGTGGTGGGAGGGAGGGGATCGGTGGGGGTCAGTAGTGTGTGTGTGTGTGTGTGTGTGTGTGTGTGTGTGTGTGTGTGTGTGTGTGTGTGTGTGTGTGTGTGTGCGCGTGTGTGTGCGTGCACATGCATGTGTGTGTGTGGATGTATGTGTGTGTGTGTGCATGTGTGCGCATGTGTGTGTGTGTGCGCATGTGTGTGTGCGTGTGTGTGTGTATTCATTACTCTGGGGAGTTGGGTGAATAGAGAGGCGGCCTGGCTGGCTCTTTCAGAAAGAGTGGGGCCCATGCAAGGCTCTCCAGAGCGCAGGTGTTGTCAACGGAAACCCCTTTTGGCTGAACATGAAGAGCAACTTCAGTGACACGATGGGGCTAAATCAAGGACAAAAAGAGAAGAAAGGGAAAGAGGCGAGGGAAGGTGGGGGGGGGGGGGGGGGGGGGGGGGGGGGGGTGTTCTCACTCTGTGTCTGTGGACTTTGTGGTCCATCACCTACAGCCCTGGGGCCCCAGTTCGAGATCCGAGCCTGGTGGAACAGGGACAGCGCACTCCTCATCCCCCAGACAGACAGACACACACACACACACACACCACACACACACACACACACACACACACACACACAAACACACACAAACACAAACACTCAGGGACAGAGTGGTGCTCTAACCGCAAGGACAAAAGAGTCATGGCCACTACTGTAATTGCTTGAGCACCTTTTGGGTTCTGAAGTTTACTAGTGAGGTTTAACACTGGTCTACAGACTTGGCCATGGCTTGCCTTGGCTACATTCAAAAGGCAACATCTGGGCTTCCATAAGTCTATGATCCGTGGGTCATTCCAGTCAGGACTGCCTGCCTTCTGTTCCATGAGTGTGTGTGTTAGGAGCAGCTGAACTGACTTGTGCTGACTGGAAAAGACAGAGTCAGAAGGTCTGCATGCTCCGTGCCAAGTTTGACCAGGACTGTGGCAACACAGACCTGACCTGCGTGCGGACAGTGGACAGAGCTGTCCAAGAGAAGACCTTGAACAGTTGGTAAATTCAAGAAGAAAAAAAAGGGAGGGAGAGAAAGAGCAAAGGAGAGGCGAGAGAATAATATTTCACTTCATGTCAAAAGATGCATGTATCTTCTTTGTGACCGGCTTTTCTTGAGAAGGTAGCAAAGTCCTGAACCTCCGCAACGCCTGAGAAAGAACGGAGGAGGGAACAGGGAGGACACCTCTATCACTTCTCACGAGAAACAAAAGACCTTTTCCCAACACATACAAACACACGCGCACAACACACGCGCACACACACACACACACATACACACACACAAAGGGTGTTGGTCTTTCCAGCTGAGAACACATCCAGATGTCCAGACTGCCTCAAGTAGAGTCCTTTCCCAACTACAATGAAGAACTTTTAGGCCAACAAGCATCAAAGCAATTCATTTTGTGATGGTAACAACAACAAAGATTACATTGTTTGGTTGGAAACTAACCACTGAATTCACAAAAAAAGAAAAAGAAAAAGAAATAGGAATTCTTGAGTGCAGTCCTAACCGACTCCTTAAGCAGCTCTCACACTGATCCAACGGACACGGGCAGCAGCACAAACCCAGGGGCCGAGGTGTGTTTAGCACAAACCCAGGGGCCGAGGTGTGTTCAGCACAAACCCAAGGGCCGAGGTGTGTTCAGCACAAACCCAAGGGCCGAGGTGTGTTTAGCTTTAATTGCCGAACAGAGACTCCCAGCCATTCAGGCAGAGC
The DNA here is from genome assembly GCF_900700415.2 of Clupea harengus. Classification (NCBI taxonomy): domain Eukaryota; kingdom Metazoa; phylum Chordata; class Actinopteri; order Clupeiformes; family Clupeidae; genus Clupea; species Clupea harengus. Next base: position 6,965,250 of record NC_045161.1, on the reverse strand, counting down.
CCGGAGACAGATTGTAGAGGGAGCTAAAATGGACTCCCAGACAAGCTCGGACAAAATACCAATATTCTCTCTCCACCATCATCGAGCTTTCTCTTTGGATTTGCCGGCTAACTGCCCCCCCCCCCCCCCCCCCCCCTCACCGAGACAGAGTGTTATTCACAGATTCATCATTGTCACTGCATCCGCGACATCGGCACAGCCAGAGAGAGGCGGCTAGCTGAATGCTCAATGTTATCGCTACTGGGCTCTTTCTGAAGAGCTGCCGCGGCCGCCGTCTCCCACAGAAATACTACACGAAACCCGCTTAGCATGGGAGGAGAGGAGAAGAAAAACACATCACCCAGAAGTGAGGAAATGGCAAGTGCTTAGAGATGGGAAGAGGAATACCATGCATAAGCGAACGTCTCTTCAGTCTCTTCCTCATTCAGCTCACCCAGGCAGATGAGTTCAACCACTTCCCCAGGTCTCTGCCTGTGACCCCCCCCACCCACCCCCATCTCCATTCTCACCCCAACACCACCTGCAGCTGGGCTGGACTGTGTGTCTGCCTCATGATCCATCAACACAGATTCTGAGGGCAAGCTCGTCCATTCCCAAAGTAGACCCAAACACCTGCACGATTCAACCCTGTGGTAGAGCTCCTCAGACTGGATCTCATAGTGTAGCAGTGCAGTGTTTACGTTTGACATTTAGGGTGCTCTAATCCTTCTGTTACAGGGAGTGTCCTATCTATGGGCAGAGGCCAGGGTACTGCTTTGGTGTGTGTGTGTGTGTGTGTGTGTGTGTGTGTGTGTGTGCACACCTGACAGAGTACACACTAGCAAGAATGCTCACTTTTACATCAACAGAGAGCTAAATTTGGACTAATGGTAAGGTGACCTTCAACTGGTCATGTTATTGTTTTCATACCTGTATGCTAATCTTCAGCGCAGTCACATCAATGCTTCGAGGGAGGACAGTCTCATTCGATTATCCTATCGCCATCCTGCACTGGCCAGAGCAATAAAGCATTGGGGTTGGGCTGCGTATGTTGTTGTTCAGGTGATCAGCCAACTAGCTCCTCTTTCTCAGAACCTCCCCTTCATTTTCTCAGAGTTTCAGGAACACTTCCTCCATCTCCCAGGCCTTTAGGCTTTAATGTGTTGCGTTCAAACCACTTTTGTTGATAGCATGAGGCATTTAATAGCTCATTTAGAAAGCGATAACAACGGCCCACAGTAAACAAACATAATGGACGGTTGAAAGGAAGTTGAAAGATGAAACCAGACACTTTTGTCCAAACTTTGTCTTAGATAGGGGGAGGTGTAGGCCTCCCAACCTAGTGAGGACAAGGACTCGATGTCTGGGTGGGTGAATTCTACACTAAGCATAGCTCCATGGATTAACACAAAATAGGGAAACGTGCCTCGAGTTACAGATTGTGCATTGGATTTGGAATTTGCTTTTGCCTTTCAGAAACCTGCAGTATCATTTAAGATACCTCCCATGCAGTAGCTCCGATTCTCCACAACAACAAAACACAATGACTACAGTAATAACAGCGACAGCAACAACAACAAAAAGGGGACGCAATGTTCAGGAAGGTCAGATTCCACTCAGAGGCCTCTCTTCATTCACAGGAGGAGCGGCCTCGACTCCGGTGCTTCACGTGGCTCTGATTTATGCATGGGAAGGGGAGGGGGTGAGAGCGGGGGGGGGGGGGGGGGGGTGTTAAGAGGCGCGTTGTGTAGCTGAAGCAGTGCTGTGACATGCTTAGTAAAACAGTGCCTTTTTTAGTCGTCACAAGACTTGAGAGCATCACAGAGTAGGCCAGCGAGTTGCCGGCATGCCAAACATAAGAGGCTGCTGACGTCAAGGCTGGCTGCCGAGGCTCACTGGGAGATCACTATACTACGCGCTCGCTGGGTGCCTGGGCGCAGTGCTGCACACACACACACACACACACACACACACACACACACACACACACACACACACACACACACACACACACACACACACACACACACACACACGCGAACACACACACCTCTGGAGTGCTAGAAAGAGGGAATGAGAGGAGGAGACAGAGAGAGAGAGAGAGAAAGGCGAGAGGTGGTGAAAAGAGAGCAGTGTATTGACCTGGCACAGTCTCCCAATCCCTAGAAACAAACTGAGTAAAAGGAGGACTGTGAGTCAGAGAGGGGGGCAGACCCAGTCAAAGATGGACACGCAGCGGAAGATGGAAGCGGACAAAAAGTCGCCGACAGAGGCACGGGTACAGAGGCACGGGTACAGAGGGGACACAATATGGAGCACCCTTCGCACACATCTTCACACAACACCAGCATTGAGTAAACCACCATAGGTTCATTTTCCTCTAGAAAAACCTCATTCAGATATAGTGCAGAGAGACTGCATGGGCATGTGTGTGTGTGTGTGTGTCAGGCGCGCACACGCGCACACACACACACACACACACACACACACACACACACACACACACACACACAAATCCACCCAAAGCCTCCAAATGTGCAACTCCATTGTCACCCAGCGTATTCAGCTTCATGCCAAGACAATGATAAGCCTGACTGTATATTTTCTTTAAGATGTTAATCTGGCTGATAAGAGGACGGCGGTAGTTTACATTAGGAAGTGCACTGCTCCTGCTTCAGGTTGGAAAAAAAAAGAAAGAAACCGCATAGTGCTGTGTCCTCAGGTACCTCAGCTCCAGTCATAAAGAGGGAAGGATTAGTGCTCGGTGTACAAACATACGTGTGTGTGAGTGTGTGTGTGTGTGTGTGTGTGTGTGTGTGTGTGTGTGTGTGCGCTGAGGAGGGCAGTATCCCATCCCACACCTTGTAAGAGGAGCAGGATCGGGTGTTGTGTGGGGGGGTGAGAGCAAGATCACTCACAACAGATCCTACATGCACGCACAAGCAAGCTCCAGCCTCTCTTCCTGTCCTCTTCTTCAACACACATACACCCACACACACACACACACACCCACACCCACACACACACACACACCCACACCCACGAGTGCATGGACACTAACACAGAGAGCGGCCATCTTTTGCAGTAAAATGAGCCAGGGCTGACAAGTTTGGTCTATCATTTTGAGGCCCTGAAATTCCAGCATGTCTGCATACCACAGTGCGCGTACACCAGAGAGAGCGAGAGAGAGAGAGAGAAAGAGAGAGAGAGAGGAAAAGAGTGAGAGAAAGAAAGAAGAGCAAAAGGGAAAAGCAACAGAGACCTAAGAAAGAGAGGGAAAGAAAGAAAGAGGGAAAACAGGGGGGGCAGCGAAAGAGAAAAAAAAAAAAGAGTGAAAAAAGGACTCTAAATACACATTCTACTTCTGTGGACCACTCACACTCGGAGCGAACAACAAAAGACAATCTGACAGAAGATCTGCCCTTGTTTTGCGGGGCCCTGTGCACCAATCAGAAACTGTGACTTGTCTGCTCATTGGGGGGTTGCTGATAAGCGAGGCCATTTCCTCTTTAGGCAGATGGCAGGGTTCTACTTTCCCTAACGGAGCACGACCCTCTCATGGTTATCAGAACACACACAGACACAGACACACACACATACACATACACACAGACACACACACACACACCTCCCGGGACCACAAAGGGCAGAGGAGTAGAGCTGAGGGGACACAACTACATGATGCCCCTGTGGATGACCACACCTTCAAAACACTCCTGAGTTTTCCTGACAGATTAGCCCCCAAACATTTAAAGATAGCACTATTAAAGTTTAAAAGTTAGTTTAAAAGTTAGTCCCAGTTAGTTCTGTGTTATAGCTATGAGTACAGTTTTTCCCTGCATTTCACCTACTGGATTTAACCCAATAATAATAATAATCAACTCATTATTGACAACGGCGACTGAATTGATGAATTCTTTGATAGCAGAGTGTGTAGGTCAGCGGGTCATTAGTGTAAGAGAATCACTGCCCTGCGCCCTGTTAAATGACATTCATCCACCAGGTGGTAAGAGAATCAAACCTTTCTTTCGTAGGGCGTAGCATCCACGTAATTGCATAGGCTACGGTATGCAATGGCCGCCTGTGGCTGTAGCACAATCACGTTCAGATTTTCTTGCGGTAAAGCATTTCTGTTTTTGTGTATGTACTCATGGCATACACCTTAGAGAAATGTGCTATAGTATGGTGGTAAATGGCCCTTACTCATGGCATGGACACTATGAGCCGCAGTGTGTGGAGGGGCACTGTGGTGAACACAACACAAAAAGGCAGTCAAGCTTAACGACTTTAAAACCGCATCTTCCAACCCTCTGCTAGGAGGCCTCTGCCCAGGTCAAACAAACCTCACAGATCTGATGTTCATCATTCACACATGGCACGGGGAGAGTGCGCTCCTTATATTCCCCTGATGGGACGAATAAAGCAAACAAACATGCAACTTTGGGATGACTGTAGAGACTAAATTGTATTAGAAGAGGAATTTTTCTGTCAGTGTTGTGTCTGTATGTGTGAGAGATTCCTACAACTTTCAGCTTCTAAATTCATCAGATTAGAGAGGAGCGAGCGAGCGAGCGAGCAGGCAGGCAAGCAGGCTGGTGGGCATCCGTCCATCCGTCCTCCCGTGTCCTCCAGTGCAGATGTACATATTCAAATGTCTCCAGGCCCAGGGAGAGTCAAGAGTCCTGGTCCAGAGTCAAGCTGGCAAACCTGTTGGCCTGATCTGAATGATCGCTCTTTCACACGTGGGTTGCTATCTCTGGAGCCATATGTGGCGACACACACAACACACAACACACAGCCCAGCTTAGCTGAGCTGAGGTGTGAAATTAAAGGGGGTTTTTGGTGTGTCTGGTAGGAGAGGTGGGGCGGGGGAGGGGAATCGGATACATTGTGAGGGTGTGGGTACAGGGTCTTTAGGGGTTTGTGTGTGTGTGTGTGTGTGTGTAAGGGTTGGTGTTCCAATGAACTCTCTGACACATTCACAGAATCCTGATGGCCCTCGGATCAGTTTTGTGTGCATCTTTGTGTGTGTGTGTGTGTGTTTGTGTATATATTTATTTTTGTGTATGTGTGTCTGTGGGTGCGGTGAGTGGTGATGTTCCAGCAATGATCCATAGCCACAAGCAAAAAATCCCGACGGCCCTGGGAGTCTCGCAGTGGACTCTCCATAACCCGCGCCATTCCAGGATCTTGCTCCCTAATTAAAAGGCCTCTCATTGGCCTGGTAGAGCCCTGGGTTTTCCGCGGGGACAGCTTCACCATCAGATACCACGCCAGCGACGACCGAGAGCAAACACGCCGAGCATGTAAATGAGTGAGTCATTTCATTTTCTTTCCCCGCGCTTAAGCCCAAAGAGTCACGAAAGTCACGTCCGCTCTGACCTTAGACGACGTCTGCTGTACGACCACGCAAGCTGCACACAAGTCACACAAACAAACAAACAGGTAGACACAAACAAATACCAACACACAAAAACAAACTGTTGGGTAACATAGGGCATGAGACACTCCTATGAACACCCCGTGTCAGAAACAGCAACAGCATCGTCAGGTCTGGCGTCTGCCGGCCTCCGTGGTGATGGATGTGTCACTTTACCAGAAGTGCTGGCAGGAGCAGGTGTGTGTTTGTGGTGAAAACAGACGAGGCACAAGCCTGGATCCCAGAGGCCGTGCACCAGTTAATACTACCTGCTGTTGCCACAACACTCAAAGACAGTGCAGGTATTTATGACCGTTGTCATCAAAAGTCGCCCAGGCTGAAACTTGCTGGATCTACCAATTGGGATGTGCGGGTAGGTATCCAGGGCCTCTGGATTCTGACAAGCTTGTAACGTTTGAAAAGGAGATGGAAAGAGTGGAGGGCTGGAAAACATGATGCCTCCGTCGACGGGAAAAACAATCCCCTCATCCCAACGGGCAGGACCTTGTGTTTTTCACGCAAACATGTTACGTGACACTTCCTCATCTCCCTCTCGCTCTGTCATCCTTCATCTCCCCTCCCCTCAAGTCTTCTCCTTTCTCACTCTCACAAACGTCCAATTCATGGAAACCGATATATTCTCAGGTCACTCGTATCCTGTCCCGGGCTCTACAAACGTGTACTCACACACACACACACAAACAAACGAAAAAAACAAACAAACAGACACACACAGACACACTTGCACTTTCCCTGACAGCACAGCAGACCCTCCCGGTGGCGTTCCCCATGGGACCATTCAGGTCCTCTGGAGTAGGAAGTGGCCACACAATGAGCGGAAACAATCAGGAAGCACATACTGTGAACTTTTTCGACAGTCCGACAATCTGTGCCAAGTCTGACTTGGCGCCAAGGTTCTCTCTCTCTCTCTCTCTCTCTCTCTCTCTCTCTCTCTCTCTCTCTCTCTCTCTCCTCTCTCTCCTCTCTCTCCTCTCTCCTCTCTCTCTCCTCTCTCTCCTCTCTCTCTCTCTCTCTCTCTCCTCTCTCCTCTCTCCTCTCTCCTCTCTCCTCTCTCCTCTCTCCTCTCTCCTCTCTCCTCCCCCTCCCCCTCCCCCTCCCCCTCCCCCTCCCAGCACACAGACCTTCAACTTGTGCTTCTGATCTGCGATCGCCCCAGTTTGTTCTGGAGTCTATACACAGGACCTCACAGGCCTCCATCAGCTCAGGCCTCTCAGCTGCCCGGCCCTCAGCTCGAGCCCCCCGACCACAGCCCCAAGCCCAGCCCTTCTGCTGGGAATAACCTGAGCAAACACTCACACTTGCATCACAGTTGCTCTTTTGTTGCCTGGCAGCACAGAAAACAGGAGTCATCCGCAGGCGCGACCCCCCCACCCCTCTCCTCCCCTGCCTTCCCTCACACCCTCCACTCCCATCTCCAGACAGCTTCTCAGCTCTGAATTGCACGCTCTCTCGCTCTCTCTCTTTCTTTCTTTCTCTCTCTGTCTCTCCTTTCCCAATCCAGCGACACTGTTGGGAAGCTGCCAAACCAGACTGCACACTGGGGTGATGAGATTCCCAGTCCCTGGTTCCAGGTAACCTCAGCAGACCTCCAGCTTTTCCAAAAGATCGATGAGACGCACGTTGTGACATGTGGAGGTTCAGTTCCCCTCATTAGCTGTGCATAGCTGCTCAGAGTGGATGGCATTTCACATGCTGTCTAAGTCTAATTGATATATTTGCGCGGCTTAAGATGATGTATTAATATTTGCCCTCTCTATATTAAGCCTGCAAATGGGGCCAGGAAAAGACACAAATATGGCCAAAGCGATGTCATAAAGGAATGGCGGAGGGCAATGAGTTCGTTGTCGGGTACGGTTTCATTTATTTCGCGTTCCCGGGATCTAGGACGGCCCTTTCTCCATATTTCCATCTTTGACGAATGGCTGTAAATGGTGCCGTGTGATTTGACTTGCCTGGGCTGAAAAGATGGTGGTGCCTCCACAGTGAACGCCCAGGTCAAACAGACAGGGTTCTGACACCAGAACAGTTGGGATGGAAGTTGTTGGGAGACGGGACGCAGGGAGCAGGAAGAAAACACTCATAAATCGCTCTTTCAGAGGAAAACATTTTCTAAGAAAACTAAGCGTTTCAGGAAGTCCTAAGTTCAAGTCCTGGCAAGAACTCTGGCGAGGCAGCACTTTCATGCCTAGTTTGCTTGTTGCACACACACACACACACACACACACACACACACACACACTACTTGCAGCGAAAACGTTATTTTAGTCTGGCAAGCACCAAACACAGCACTTTCCTTAAGGGAGGGAAGTGTATGGGTGTATGTGTGTGGGGGGATGGGAGTCAACAGTCGCTCATATCTGTAATGGGTCTCTTTTTGGCAGAGGGAGTGTGCAATGAGTTCCAAGCCAAGTGGTCCGCTCTGAAGACAGAGCTCTTAATATGGACAGCAGCAGTAGCAGGTCAGAGCAGCTCCCAGGGCTAAAAGCGGACACATCAGTTCCCAGTCTGGGACCAGTCTCCCAAAACATCACAGCTCTGTCAACGGTTTTTTCTAGGTGTGATCAGAGAGACAGAGAGACAGAGACAGAGACAGACAGAGAGACAGAGACAGAGACAGAGACAGAGACAGACAGAGACAGACAGAGAGACAGAGACAGAGACAGAGACAGAGACAGAGACACAGAGATCATCCACATGTAACACACTCAAAGGTAGATCAGCATCAGTGCACACAGCACCAGTGATCTCTGGGTGTCTAACCTCCACAAGTCCAGGAATGTGTACCGACACACGAGCCAATAAGACCACACACCAGACCAATCAGCTCTAGAAGAGCCAGTCCACATACAGCTGTTTCACAAAGCTGTTTTAAAAGAGCATGCTTACGTGAATAGGACGGTATCCTACGTGTTCAATATGGTACAACTCTCTGAGAAGCCTTATGCTGACCATCAACACGAACATGTGGACTTAACACAACCCCTGTTTCACTCTACTCGACAAGATAAAACATGGAGGAAGCGGTTTTACATATGCTTTACAGCCAAGGGCTTTGTAGGCTTTACAACATATCCAAATATACTCAGAGGAATGGACAGCACTGTCAAAATATTTAAACTGGCACAATAACCACACGTAAACAAATTCAAACTCTTTATGCACTGTTATATGCACACATAAGTTCGAGCCCTTGACATCATGTATCATGGAGTCTGGCTCGGAGCCTGGAGTCTTCTTCTGATGTCTTCCTCTTCCTCTTCCTCGTCAAGTCTGCAAAACCAGGGCCAATCACAAGCAAGTGCCGCTGCAGAATAATGGTACACGAGGCATTCAGTGAGCACGCGTGCGTGTGTGTGTGTGTGTGTGTGTGTGTGTGTGTGTGTGAGCGAGTCTGGGAGGGAGGCTATGCAAATGCTGCTGTTTTAAAGAGCAGTCATTGATAACGCGAGCCTTCTCCACGTTCCCCCCGGGGTTAGCTGGCGCTAATGAATAGAGGCTAGTGTAACACTACAATCATGCCAAACAGAGGCTGGCTCTTCCGCACCACACACACGCACACACACGCACACACACACAGCCCATCAGAGAGGAAATGCAGCTGCAAAACCCATTCTTAAAAAAGGAATGTATAGCCTAACGCGCGCACACACACACACACACACACACACACACACACACACACACACACACACACACACACACACACACACACACATAAAAGAGCATATACCACTGTGAATAATCAAAGACAATCTATATCCTCAACTCAAATAACCACGCTCTACTGGGAGCAAACTATTTGTTGTCTGTTGCCATCACAACGCTCTCCCTAGCTCTTTCTGTCTCTCTGAGAGAGAGAGAGAGAGAGAGAGAGAGAGAGAGAGAGAGAGAGAGACCAGATCAAGGGGAGAAATGCAAAGAATGAAAACCCACTATGACTAGCTTGAGGGGAGACTGCAGGATGCAGGAGATGCTGCTGGCCTCGAGGGGGGATAAGGCACCACTGGGATACTGCGCAGGGATGAATGGGACGTGCGCACGCGGACCCCTCTCTTCTCACGGAGGCTGTTAACGTGTGTGTGGTAGGCGCAGCGTGGCAACGAGGAGCGCCGTCTCACCGTCTCACTGTCTCACCGTTTCACCGTCTGCCAATCGATCTGCAGCAGCTGTTCCCACTGGGCCCCTCACTTCCTGTCCACACATCTTAAACAGAGCCCTGTGTCACGTGTACATCCCCACCACCTCTGTCTCTCATTCACACACACATACACACACACACACACACACACACACACACACACACACACACACACACACACACACACACACACACACACACAGGCAGACAGACACAAACCCCACCCACACACATACTGCAATTACTAAAAGAAGAACAGCCTATCAGCAATAAAATGAAATCAGAATAAATCCAATCTAGCCCTACATGGTGGCCATAAAGACAAAGCATACAGAGCATGCAAGAGGGGTAAACTAGTAAATACAACTCTACAGTCCAAACACTCACACATCACAATCTCATTCCCATACGTGATGGACCACATTGTTGTTTCCACTACCACACACATTTTGCACTCTGTGTATATTGTTTTGTCTTTAACATACCGGTAATCTGTATATTGCTGTATATGATGTATTGCCTGTAAATAGTATGTACATTGCCTGTATATTGTTTGTGTTGCTTGAGAGTCACCATTAGCCGGGACCAAATTCCTTGCGTGCGTTAACGCACTTGGCCAATAAATGGGATTCTGATTCTAAACACAAAACATGCACATAGCCACAGACACACACACACAGCGAGGCAGCCCCCGGGGAGGCCAAGACTAACACTAATTATACAGGAGGCATGTGGTACCTTCAAAGCAGAGCGGAGAACGGATCTGTGTCAAAGTTCAACGGGCAGAGCAACTGAACTCCCTCACACCCCCCCGCCCCATCCACTTTTCCAACGCACGTTTGAGCACAGGCAACTAAGAAGGCCTCGGAGGGGGGGGGGGGGCTCCGTGCCGAAGCCTTACGTCACCCCTAACCCCCACGGGCACCACCCGCAGCTCTCTATCGGTCAGGATGTGATATCTGCAGGGAGTTCTTTAGTTTTCTCTAATGGCTATTTATCAGGGCTGCTGAACACGACCGAGTTGAGTGGTGTGTGTGTGTGTGTGTGTGGATACCACACAACGTCCACGTGTCTTTTTATGTACAAAAGTGTACGGTGTTCATATCGACCCAGCTGCAACGATCAAATCCACTCAGAAGTCTTCTAGCGCTACATCAACGCTTAATCTGTCCCTTCTCCATCTGCCCCTTCAGATGCATGTCCAGCACCTCCCCTGTGCAGGAGTCAGACTCCCCTCAGATGCATGTCCAGCACCTCCCCTGTGCAGGAGTCAGACTCCCCTCAGATGCATGTCCAGCACCTCCCCTGTGCAGGAGTCAGACTCCCCTCAGATGCATGTCCAGCATCTCCCCTGTGCAGGAGTCAGACTCCCCTCAGATGCATGTCCAGCATCTCCCCTGTGCAGGAGTCAGACTCCCCTCAGGAATCTGGGCGCTCTCCAGCACTGGAATCAGGGTTTTAGTTTCCCAAGCACCAATGCTGAGGTAATGAGGGAAGAGGACTAGCCTCTCTGTGGTGGTCCTCTCTCTCCATCATTAGGACACACTTACCGGGGCCTGCCTCGGCCAGCCTCCTCCTGCAAGAGAGAAGCAGCACAGAGCACAGAGACAAGAGAGGAGCGACCAGAGATGCTGGAGCTTCTCCACAGCCCACTCTCTCATAATGGTCTGACACAACAGATGCCTCCATCTGGACCGGAGAGATCGTCCTGCTCGCCACCCGGGTTACATGAGCCGTCATCTCAACGCAAACAACTTCATGAGCGAACAGAGCCTCTGAGGGGACTCAGCTGCACGCCTGAGGGTCGACCAACTGCTGTGTGAGACAGCGGGGCAGAAAACCACAGCTGACTTGCTTACAAGAGCAACGTCTAGGCTGGTGAGCATCACACCACTGCTGTCATGACAACATCTGGGGCAGAGTTTCAGAACACCATGGAGGCAGAACATATGTGTACCGAGTTTTATTTACTTGGTCTATCATACATCTATTTATTTTAGAGAGGGCACTGAACTGTCCCTGAACTGTGTGAGCAGATTTTTAGCTTTCTAATTCATTCAGACGTATCAGAAAGTTGTTAAAACATATTTTAAAAAGACATATTTGAAAGAAAAACCGTAAATGCTGATATGTGGGAACCAGCTATTTCTGAACCACAGTGTAGCCACAAAGAGTTAGACACGGCAGGAAGGCAAGAAACGGCAAGAAGGTATGATGATGACCTTTTGTACCCATGGTGAGTGTTCTGACCACCTTCTTGCACTGCCACGCTCATGACCTCATGTGACTACAAACCAGTGCCCAGGTTGGCAACTAGGGAGGAATTACAAAAAAAAAAAAGTCATGCTTCACCTTGTCAGGGAACAAGCAAGTCTTAATACACACCAGACATATTACAAATCGAGCATGTGCCCTTGTCACCTTGCACCCTTAAGAGGCACAGCAGGAGGTAGCGAAGGGCAAGGGAGCGACTGGCAGGAAAGCGAGAAAAGAGCCAATAGCCCCGACCCAATGGTGACAGCAGCTAGGTGAGGCCAGTCAGCCACTGGGAGGAGGAGCGGCCGCCAGAGTAGAGACGGCCGGGATCAATGGTGTCATTCATACTGTGGGGACTGTGTGTGCTCTACAGACACTTGGTTCTTCATCCTGTCTGTGTGTGTGTGTGTGTGTGTGTGTGTGTGTGTGTGTGTGTGTGTGTGTGTGTCTGTGTGTGTCTGTGTGTGTGTGTGTGTGTATACACATCCGAGGCGATGGCGGACGCAGCAGAGGCCTGTATCAGGGTACGTCATCAAAGAGCCCAGTGTTTTGTCCAGGCCAGGCCAGGGGCCTCGGAGCTGGGGGCAGAGTCCTGGGGAAGGCTCTGGTGAGCTGGACGTGGGAAGGGGATGAACTTCAATGTGGACGGAAGCGAGGGGTACACGGACCAAACAGGAGGAGCATGGGAAGCACCTCACAGAGCAGCGAAAGGCTCAGCACAGTGTGTTCTAGCAGTCAACACACTGCTACCGCTACCGCTACTGTGGAGCCTGACTCTCAATGCAGCACACGCAACTCACAGAAGTGACTGAAGGAGTGTTCAGTGCAGAGGGGAGGAGGGGAGGGAGGGAGAGAGAGAGAGAGAGAGAGAGAGAGAGAGAGAGAGAGGGAGGGAGAGAGAGAGAGCGAGCGAGAGCGAGCGAGCTGCCGCTGGCGGCCCCCTGGGACTTCAATCTCATACCCCCCACAGGGGCAGGTGAGTGAGTAAGGAAGGGCTTTTATGCCACATCTGATAAGATGAAGACAGCAGGGGGTGAGTAAAAGAGGAGAACTAACCCCCCCCACACATACACACATACATACACACACACACACACACACTCCACTCCTTTCTTTCTCCCTCCCTCCTTCCCTTTCCTACGCACAGCTGGCAGACCATATCTCTCCCCTCTTACGTCTGTCTTGCAGTGTGTGACGTACGTATCCCCCCCAACCTCTCCTCTCCTCTGCAGCAAAACCTGAAAGTAACCATCCAGGCATTCCTGCTTCTAACCTTCCTGTTTCTTTGTTGCAGAGACCTTGTGTACTCCCTAAGCCCGTTCCCTCACAGGGGCCTCTGCTCCCTGCCTCGCAGGGCCGGGGGGGGGAAGTCACCTCACACACGGTTAAACTGCAGTAACCCCGGTGCAAGGCGACGCAGCGAGGCAACGAGCTTGCGCCGCCGGCCGGCTGGATTAGCACCACATCCAGCAAACTAGCTGGAGGCTTATTAACTTCATACATAACAAATTTCCAGCCACCTTGATCATCAAAAAAAGCAGTGAAGTCTTGCGGGCAGTGGTGCCAACATTATTCGCTTTAAGTGCACAATTTGTGCTTCAAAAGCCATTTAACAGTGCAGGCCATGTGCAGGTGAGGGCAGCTGGTGTACATTGGCTGCCGACGCACAGTTTGATTTTGCTGTTATGTTTGATGGTGTCGTCTTTGAGTGAGTTTGTGGAATGTTTCAAAAGCTAAATGTTGTTGACCGAACCTTTTCCCGGCGAATAAAGCCCCTTGTTGGCTAAAAGTAGGTTCCTTACTGATGAAGACTGCCTCAATGCTCTGCTTCACCAAAGGGCCCGAAGAACATTTCGGTTCGGCTCTTTGAGAGCAAGTCAGCACGAGTTCTAGAGTTTCCAAACAGTTCTGCATGAGTTGGTCTGCTTTAATGACTTCATACCCATGCTCAGTGCAGCTTCTGAATGTCCCTGCTCAGAGTTTGTCAAATGCACTCCCCCCTTGGCAATGTTGCAATATTTGTTTTTGAGTGTTTGGTTTTTGTGCTTGCTTACCTGTGTGTGGTGAGCTAGACAAGTACTGGAATATTTCCCCTAGAATGTTCCGGCTCAGCAGATGACACATTCCCAAACAGAAGCTACTAGCCTCAGTTGTGAGCGGGGCCTTGGCAAATCCTACATATTCTTGAGCTAGCAATTCATTCAGAACCCGGCTTGCAGGTTGTGAATGGCAATGTTTAATTTTTCTCTCTTTTTTTCTCCTCCCTCGAACGCTTGACTTTAAATAGCTTCCTCTGATGTGTTCCCCCGAGAGAAGCCTGGTTGCTGACGACCAAGCTGTTATTGTTTTGGTTCTGTTCTGGTGTGTAGAGCAGAGTGGGCATTAGCACTGAGCTTGACTGACAAATCTAAGGCCAGTTTGTTCCTTTGCTTTGTGTTTGCTGTGTGTGTGTGTGTGTGTGTGTGTGTGTGTATACATGGAGGGCATTGGAGCAGGGTTGCTGAAATGCACTGGTAGGGCCAGAGTGCAGACTGTGTGCGTGTGCTATCTCAGAGGGGCACTAGATCACCAAGCCCAGGGAGCACCAGGGTGGAAAAACTTGGCAGAGACGTCTGGCACTTCCCCCTGAAGATGTGCGCTGAGGACGTGAGGAATGCCGGAGGTTTCACCACACTCCGGGGGCGCGTTCCGACGGGAACGCTGTGTGTGCTCCTGGGAGGCCGAACCCTGACAAGCCGTCTGCCATTTGTTTGTCTCTGCTTTGTTTTCGCTCCCTCTCTCTCTCCATCCATCATTCACCCTCTCCCCGTTTTCTACCATTATGCCTCTCTCTTTCTCTCCCTCCTTCTCTTGTTTTCTCTCTCACTGCATTTTCACCAAACTAAGAAATAACTGAGCGCTTTGGTTGAGTGTGTGTGTGTGTGTGTGTGTGTGAGGGGGGGAGCTGAAGTGGGAGGAAGAGTGAAAAGTGAGAGGAAACCGCTTTTTGTGAACGCAAAAATAAATCTGAAATGACCCATGGCCTGAATGTAGGCGCGCATTGGAGGTAGGAGGAAATTATTTTCAAAAGCCAAATCATATGGGACTGGGGTCTGGGAGGGAGGGAGAAGGGGGTAGGGGAAATGGAGGGTTAAATTGGCACTAAAGACCAGATGAGGAGAGAGGGAAAGAGAACCTGAACCTGGCCATGTGGCGGACGACTAACGGCTGGGAGAGCATGGTCTCTCAAGGTTCTTAGTGTGTGTGTGAATGAGAAGAGGAGATTTTCATTTAGAACAGACAGGCAGACAGACACACACACACACCAAAAGCAGCAATTGTCATTTTTAAAGTGTTTTTTTTTAGCTCCTGTGTTGTGTACTCTACTGTAAAACTGGACTGCATTCCTGCGGACGATAAACAGCCACAACGAACAATGCCCTACCACAGCAGAGAGACAGGCAGAGCGAGAGAGCGCGCGCACGCGCGCGAGAGAGAGAGAGAGAGAAGAGAGAGAGAGGTAAAGAATAAAAGGGAAGAAAAACTTTCGAAGACAACAAAAGGAAGAGCCTGCTCCCTCATATTCCCCCCCTCTTCCTCTTTCACTCACTCACTCACACTCTCTCTCTCCCGCTCTACACTGGCAAACTTTGACCTGAAAAGCTCTGTGTTGCGCAAGAGGCCGATGTCAACATAGCCAAACAACATTCACAACAACAGAACAGTGTGTGCCAGAGGAAGAGATAGGGCTTATCTGTGCAGGGATCTGTTTGTGCTCTCAGCATTGCTCTCTCTCTCGCTCGCTCTCTCTCGCTCTCTCTCTCTTCCCCTCTCTCTCTTTCTCTCTCTCTCTCTCTTTCTTCCTCTCTCAACACTTTTAAGGGCATTTATTTTGAAGACTGAGCCTTGGACCCTCCCTGATGATATAAGAGGAAGGTTATCCTTTGCTGAGGTTCGCGTAACAATTACTAAAACGTTTTCAAGCGCTCGCTCGCTCGCTCAGCGTCCCGCCGAACATCGCACACACCTGGCGGAGAGAGCGTGGTTTTGGCACAGCGGCGCGGTCCTGATAAGACACTGACCCAGTTCCTTTAAGCTTTTGTCTGTGAAACGGTTCAGTTCAAGTGAGCCACCCGAATGAGAAAAGGAGAGTGTTAAACCACAGAAGTGAGATAGAAAGAGAGAAAGAGGGGGGGGCAGAGGCATAGAGAGAGAGAGAGAGAGAGAGAGAGGGTGAGAGAGAGAACGAGAGCTGGAGTAGCAGAGGTTTCTGACAAAAGGGCAGAGGAAAAAGGATCAGGAGACTCATCTCATCTCATCTCATCTCATCTCATCTCATCTCATCTCATCTTATCTCATCTCATCTCATGAGCACTGGCACACAGGTCCATGGGCACTGGCACACAGGTCCATGGGCACGGCGCGTGTCCTGCCAAGGCCACTCAGCGAGGGCGAGCGCTGTGACACGAGCCGGTGTCACGGCGTCCGGCTCATCAGTGGCCGTTCAATCTGCCTCCCATTGCCCCCCCCCTCGAAGAGACGGCACATTTCTATCCCACCGCTTTGGCGCTGGCCACTGCGCTCTGCCTCCCTGCCTCCCTCCTTCCTTCTCGCTCTCCCTCATTTTCTCTCTATCTCTCTCTCTCTCTCTCTCTCTCTCTCACACACACACACTCACTCACTCTCTCACTCACTCACTCACTCAGTCAGTCACTCAGTCTGTTTCACTCTCACTTGCCCGCCGTCTCTCTCTCCACTCCTTCCTCAGAGGTGTAAGAACAGACGGGAGTTCCACACACGGATGGAGCGCTGGAGCCATCAGTGTCTGACAGGCAGCGCCTCTGCGGCTCCTGAGTGTGTGACGTGACGTGACGTCCTCTACTACTAGCACTCGTGCTGCAGGGAGGGGGGCTAACCCAGCTCAAATCTAGTGTTACAGGGCCACCAAAGCGGAACAACACCCTGCCTGACGAGCTATCAGAAATCACCCCCCTGAGTGAAATAATATTACCTCCTGTATTCACCTTTTCGGCTCTTTTGACTTGCTATTTGTTATGGTGTTTCTTTCATTTGGGCTAGTCGAATTGATATCGGGCAAGCTAGATCTGAAGCACGAGGGGCGACCAGGGATTTAGAAACTTGGAGAGGCCTGTGTTAGCACTGGATCAGGAGGAGTGTAAATCTACAGTAATATCAGAGCTTTAAAAACTCCAGACTAATACTGAGACTGACTGAGATAACATTATCTCTCATAAGTGATACTGCTCCACAGACAATGCTAACTCTCAAACTGATATGGAATACACATATGCCTAGAGCATTTCACAGAAATCAGCCGTTTCTGCTCTGAAATCAGGACGCAAATACCAGATCTTTCTGAAATTGATTGAACCTAAAGAAAATCATTCCTATGACTGCAATGTAAATGCACAAACATAAATCCTGTACACCGTATGTCGACACTAGTAGGATACTGTGAAAGATTTCACAACCTGATTCAATGTCTCTACTTCTCCTCACACTTCCTTCTCTCTCTCCTCTGCTTAGGGGGCCAGAGAGAGGGTAATGTTTAAGGGACAACTGTCCAACCTCATGAGTGAAATGAATTCAATAAAACAAGCTTTTTCCAGCAAACTTGCCACTATACTTTGGGGTGTACAAGCTATTGAGGGAGACCAATGTGTGAGCAGGAGAATGGGGAGCACTCGTTTGTACGCTCTCTCTCTCCCTCTCTCTCTCTTTCTCTTTCTCTCTCTACCTCTTTCCCTCCCCCGGTGTGTTGCACGCCTTTGCTGAGAGGCATTGCATCATGATCCCGAAATGGCTTGTGCTTTGACACAACGCTTGTCTAAACTAGTGCATATCACATGACAGCTGACGAGAGATGGGGGGCATCGCGTTCACTCCGCTGCCCTTTCCAAGCTAAAAGGACACCACCGTTTGAGGGAGAGGAGGAGAAGGAAGAGGAGGAGGAGGAGGGGGGGGGGGGGTGCGGTCATAGGACCTCTGAAGCTCCTCAGTGGTCGTTCCCAGGGCAGTTACACCTGACGTGCCTCTCCACCAGAGGAGGCTCGCGTCGGAGGATGTGAGGAGCGTAGATGTGTGCATGGGTGCTGCTGGCTTACAATCGATGGCCGTCTCCTTCCTCTCTCGCCCGCCCCTAACAAACGCTGATTCCGCTTTTAATTGATTATTGATTTGCAGTGGTGAATCATCCACAAGTAGACCCCTTCAACTCAACACCCCACCCCCCCACACACACGCACACGCACACACACACACACAGACACACACAGATGCCTAACCCAGAAGGAAAAAACAGACCACGAGCAGCACATGCCGACCCTTCAGCAGTGGACAAGATAGCGGAGGGGAACGGCGTGTGAGATCTTTACTGGCACAGGCCTCATGAATCTCTCTGCAGAAGCCGCCGAGCTCGCTAGCGCTATTCTCTCTCTCTCTCTCGCCTAGCGCTGTTCTCCCTCTCTCCCTCCACAGAGCTGTAGTCTGCTAGCACCGGCAGCTAAAAGGAGCTTAGCATTGCAAATGGGCCCACACATGGCTGTCAAGATTGAATGTTCCTTATGACAGAGGGGTCAAAGGGGAGTGCTAAGGACTGTGCCACACCAAGCAGGAGGTGACACTGTAATCGGGGTCAAACCAGAATGTCATTTAGAGTAGAGAAATGGTATCTGTCAAATACAAAGAAACCTACAAAACCCAGAGAATGATTTCAGTCCGCACAGCTTATGCAAGACCCCATCGGACCCCCAAAAGAGAAAAAAAGATGGCTACTCACTTCTCTGGCAGTGGTCCTGGTTCCAGCAGCGGTCGCCGAAGTGCCAATTGAGCGTCGTCTGCTGGCAGAGGTTTTTTCCGGTGACAGTGCCGGGGCACACATCACCACACTCGCGGGCGTCCTTGTTGGCCACGATGTAGTTGTCCTCCATCGAGTCCAGCACCTTGGACCAGTCGAGCGTGGACAGGTAGCACAGGTCCGGGTTCTTCTCGAGACGCACGGCGCCGCGGGTGATGTTCATCAGACTGTACAGGCCGATCTCCTTCAGCTGGAGCATCTCGAACATGACCAGCGCGTAGTTGAAGAACAGGTTGTTGCCGCGGATGACCGTCAGGTTGGGGAAGAGGTCACTCAAGGTCTCCAGGCCATAGACACGGAAGACGAGCAGGTAGTCGGTGATGACCGTCAGCTGGGGGAAGCTCAGGCCACGGAAGTCCTCCGCCTTGGTCTTGAACATCAGCAGGATCTTCAGGTGGCCTTCGATCACCGTGCAGTTCTCTAGCAGGGTCAGGTTGGCGGCATTGTTCCGGATATCAATGCTGGGGCAGACTGAAGAAGCAGAGAAAAGAGAGCGAGCACCAATTATAGTGAGCATCTTACTACAACACTAGTGCATAGGGTGGAAAGAACACACAGATAGGTGTGAACACATTTGCTGTGTTTCATGTTGTTTTGGACAAAACATCTGTATTTTGACAATAAATGATTGAAGAACAATTTCAAAACGTTAGGCTAGATAGAACTGTCTGGAGTTTATCTTTTCAACGAGAAACGAGTCCGACTAAAACTGTATACGGTCGAGTCACAACCAACCATAAAAAGGCATCTTTAAATAAAGCGCACTCCTCAGCTCCTTATTACACTACATGAGGGTTTGCTTATTGGCACACACACTCGCTCTGCTCTGCCGGGGTACTTGAGCATTTCAGCACCCCACTGGAGTCTCTTCCCTGCGCCTGGCTCCCTGTGGTGCTAACTGACGTTGAGCCCCGGCTGCTCAACAACAGGCAAGAAAAGACAGAGAGAAAAGAGGAAAAAAAGAAAGACACACACAAGCACAAGAGAGAAGAGCCTGGGAGGCAGCTTCCCTTCGCTTCATTCATAATCTACAGTGCCCAGTGTGTGTGTGTGTGTGTGTGTGTGTGTGTGCGCTGATAGACGAGACCGGGAGAATTCATTAGCGGTAAGGATTGGCTGGCTCTGAGCATGTGCTGATGGAGCCGCTGGATAATAATGAGTTGTGTGGTGTTCGGTGGCTGCTGGCCATGGCTACGGCACTCCCGCTCATTACAAAAGAGATTACGGTGATGCCGCTTTCTTTGTTCTCTCGCCGTTACACATTTTGTTCCCTCCTTTCTTACTTTTCTCAGCACGCCTCCTCATAAGGTTTTTCCTCATTTTCACCAGAATATGTTAAGCTGGCTTAAGCTGGAAACTGTACTTAAGACTGCTTACAGCAGGAGGTTCATGCAGTTTTACAGTACAAATATTCGTCACAGTTTCCAGTCGAGGATGGTTTCCCCCCTTCCCCGGTGTTACATCATTTTAAAGGCTCGTAGTCCTGGTTCCCTTAATGATTTTCTTCCTGAAACATTGAAGTAACGAGGGCACGTCATTGTGGACATTGGTAACTACTACATTTTAGACAATGTCAAAGAACTGCACTTCCTACATTACCAAAAAACTAAAAAACAGGCAGGGAGGGAGGTATAAAGGTAGAGTCTATCTATGAGCAATGGTGGGAGTCAGACTGTGAGTGAAGCACTTCAGTGTGTGTGCAGGTGTGAGAACTCAAAGCCACTGGAAGTGGCGGATGAGCGTGTGCTAGCCGTCGTGTCTTTAGGATCTTCAGCCCACACCTGCATCTTAATGGATACAGCATCTTTGGATACACCCTACACCACACTGCATTTTATCCTTATAAACACCTGCACGTAAACTTCTTGTGTGAATGCAGCCACACAAAGGGAAGCATAAAAATAACACGCTTCAGAAAAACAGCAGAACTGAAAAATAACATGAAGAAGTAATTCTGTGGAAAACACTATACGACATAATTAACCCATGACGATCACATTCTGTGTATGATTACAATACAATTGCCTTTCTTAAAACAAGGTTTTTATATTTAAAGTGTAAAGGTATACACAATGTTGACAGAAGAACAAAGTGTACGTGAGAGCATATCCCAACATTACAGGGATTCTCCCCTAAAGGCAGAAACATCTATGCTTTGTTTTTTTCGGCCTAGATGTAGATACGCCTTGACGATTGTTTTTATAATGTCAGGAAAAAAAACAAATGGCGTAGAGGGAGGACATTTAAAAGTTCATCATTGCTCACACATTACCACACAAACTCACGAGGGACTCAACCTTGTCTCAGCATTTCACATGGCCACATTTGGTCTATAAATTTGAGCAGTGATAACATAGTCTTCAAAGCTGCTTTGAACAGATTCATGCTACTGCCCACAATTCCATATAAGTACCAAAAAAGAGAGAGAAATTGCTTCATCAGGCTCGCTCAACTGGGTAAACAGTGGAGGCAACTCCTCGCCATGGTAACACATTTCAGAGAACACCAAACAGACAGGGAGCTGGACAGCAAAAAAAAAAAAAAAACTCACAGGCAGAAAATTTGGAACATATTTTGGGGGAATTGATACAAACCAAAATGCTAATGGAACCAATCCAGTTGATTTTATCTTAGATTGACTTGCCTAGCAAATGCACATAATAAACAAACAAACCATGCCACCATTTAAAGACTGTGCATACCATGTCATTACAATAGAGTTGTTGACTAGATATGCACTTTTCCAATCCAGTTGGTTCACTACATTCATTTCCTAATAATCTGGTTTTCTTCTTCACTTCTCTGCTGCCATACACATGGGGAAGGGATTTATGATTCAAATCAGCACTTCCCAAGTAGCAAGCTTGCCTTTAATGGCTTAGAAGTCAAAGCAAATTTCAATCAATAATTAACTCAACATTACTGTACATTACAGTCACCACAGTTCACTGACGCCATCAGCTTCATGAGGAAGAACCAGGAGTACAAGGTGGGAGAGAAACTGTGTAGGGTGGGTGGTGAATTCTTCTGAGTATGTCTGTGTGCATACACATGTGTGTGTGTATATGTGCGTCATATGCATGTGTGTGTGTGTGTGTGTGTGTGTGTGTGTGATGATGTGGGACCTCCTGCACTGAGCTGTTCTCACACATGCTTGGCATAACACACTTCCCCTTCTCCCAGCGCCTCAATCTATTAGCCTTTGGCACTGCCCCCCTGGACAGGAAAGGGAACACCAGCACATCATTCAGGCCGCTGATTTAGAGCCGTCACCCTGGTGACGTCAAGTTCAAATACGACCACTTGTTTACACCAATGCTGCAAATTGCAGCTCTTTCTTGAGCAGACAGACAGAGCGAGAGAGAGGAAAGAAAGAGAGAAATAAAGAGAGATCCAGACAGTTAGACAGGGGGAAAATGAGAAAGAGAGCAAAATGGGAGCTGATAGATCTCAAACATTGCGCTGAATCTATGGAATCTGCGCCGGCCAAAGGCCAAAAGCCAAAAAAATCCAACATCACACAGAGACAGTGAGCCACAGCACAAACATGAGGATCCAAATGGAGGGGGAAAAACATCACTTGAAAAACCAAACAAAAACAGAATAAATGAAAAGAGAGCAAACCAACGAAAGGATTCTGGGAAAGACAGCAGAGCCCGTCTCTGGTCCGAGCACCTGCTGCCCTCTGCCTCACCTCACTGTTTTTAATGAGCAACGACAACGTTTCTGGTCTGATTCACTTACATAAACTCCAGCTCATCTCTCACATCCTGGTCTCTGTTATAGACCTTCACTATAACGGTTTCCAACCGTTTCCAAGGGGACGTTAACACGGTAGTAACCAGAGAGCCCAGACCAAAAAAAACTAACTCTGGATTACTATTTGCCTTGGCTACTGGCCCGTTCACTGCTCGCACAGGGGGGGGGGGGGGGGGGGACCATAAAATATCACATGACATAATGACGTTCATTACAATCACTTCACTAAATCGTCCTCAGGTTAGACTGTTGCGTAGGGCCTTTACTAGGGTCCGGAAACAAAACAAAAGAGGAGAAAACAAATGCCTGATAAGGGCTGGGAAAAAGGTAACCCAACACCTTGTGCCCGATCGTCGCAGCCCATCAGCCTGCTGCACGCTGACAGGTTCGCCTCTTGATTGATTGGGCTCGTTGCGCAACATGCAGTAACAAATGTCATACGAGTGCAACTGCAGTCAGCCCCCCAGCTACCATCGTCACTCCTCCATTGTCGCCTCAGCCCTGACAGGAACACGCTCCCCTCCCCAGTAAAGGCAAATCTTGCTGCATTATTAAAAACATAACGCTACAGAAAACAATTCTTGCGTAAGAGTGAGAGCGTTTTAGGAAGCACACGACACAAAAGTAAAGTAGTGCCTTTAGGCTTCAGATTTGGGTTGTGAAATGGAACAGTGTGTGGAGCACCCAGCGTTGGTCAACTGAGCGGAGACAGTGTGGAGTTGTACAGTGCAAAGTTTCTCCGCTGAATATGCATTGTAAATTAAAGCAGACACTTTACAGCTGAAACACGAGACCCCAGCCATGTATGACAAGAGACTAGCAGGTTAGCTTACATCACACGAGTGAATAGTGGGGGGGGCTGTAGACAGCTATTCAACTGGTGCAGACAGGCAGACAATGCAGAGCGTTCAATCTGATTTCCTTATCTGAGCTGGAGATAATATTAGATCTCGCAATAGCAGAGGAAAGAGATACCAGGCTTGTGAAACACCTCAGGGGAGTGGACCCACATTACTGCTTCCTTCAGCTCTTAGCACATCTGACTGTACTGCTCAAGAAATTACATAGCAATATACCAAAAAAAACTGTCACAGTTGTAAATATTTATAGTGCAACAAGTGGACTTAGTTTGTTACACCATAACTGATGGAAAGCTTTGCAAGTCTGTAAAAACCTTAAAAAAAAGAAAAATCTTTTCAAGTGCAGCTTTAATTGGTTTCAAAGGATCTACACAAAATGGACAAAGGGAATTAGAAGCAGGTGAGGGAGTCCATCCAGCCACACCGCCCATCACAGTGTTCATTTTCAGAGGGATCCTTTATTTTTAGCTTGGCATTCCTACACCAGAGAATTTAATACGCTTCTACCAATAGTAACTGGTGCTTGGAAATTGGAACACGCACCGCGCGAACCACATGGCAGGAATGCTGAGGCCGTGAGGGCTTTGGGTGACTCTGATAGCCGCAGCCAACAGAAGCATTATCACTACAGGAAACCTGCACTGCCAATACACGACCGCAGATGTCAACAGGAAACTACTGACGCTAAAGCACATCATACGGATGCCACCATATGTAATACTACAATTATTTCTGCCAAATAAAATGACCATCATCGGATGCCACGACAACGCATCGTATCAAATCCGGTCAACTTATGTCGGAGTGCATTTCATTGCATGCAAGAAGAGGAGCAACAACAGGTCCAGACGGGGTGCATGAGACGGCAAACGGAAAGTTCCAGACAGAAATGTGAAGGCTGACTGATTGATGACTGCCTTGATTCTCCCATCACCTTCACCCTCATTTTAAAAGACCAACAGCAGGTATAAGGGCACCTGCCAGGGTGACTGCCTCGGCCGCCTGCTTCGAAAGTGAGCCTATTTATAATTAGGATCTAGAAAGAGGACACAAGCCAAAGCATGGCAGATTGCTCCACGCATAAAAGAGCAACATTCAAGGTCTGCCATGCTGTTAGATCTCCTGCCAGGAGACACCTGACAAAATCCTGTCGGTAACATCAGATTCTACTCATGTTCGTCGCAAGAAGATTCAACAGAGACGTGCCACGAAGAAGCCATGATAGGGTGTTGATCCTTTTCTTTTTTAGAGGAGAAAAACCGAGGAACGAAATAGCTCAGCTCAAAGTCTGGTTGCTGAGAGGAAGGCTGGTATATTTTACTGTATCAAATTAAATCAAATCACACACACACACACACACACACACACACACACACACACACACACACACACACACACACACACACACACACACACACACACACACACACACACACACAGGAATTTACACCGGATTTTGAACCAACAACGGAAGCAGGACTGTTTGAGCAGAACTTTTTTTCCCCCTGAAAAGGACCATGGGTATGCCATTGGTAATCTTCTTTTAGTCTTTGCATGAGGTAAAGGGATCGGCTGCTAGGCTAATACTTGCTTGCAATGTACGCCTTGGAAAATATTTCAACAAAGAGAGGAAAAAAAAAAAATCACAAACCAGGTGCTGAGCCAAACAAATAAAAAGGAGAACTCCAGAAAGGAGCATTCCTCAAATAGCAGCCTAGCAGAGGAAAACACACACACACACACACACACACACACACACACACACACACACACACACACACACACAGCACACTAATGAAGAGCAGACTAATGGGGCGGCCCTCTGATAGCCGAGACTCTGAAACACACCAGGCAGCGCAGACGAACATGTGACGCTTCTTTTCATTTCGCATGACTTTTTACTGCAGGACAAAGTAGCCCAAACACGGAGGAATCTGTCTAGGAACACAGATAATTTCCCTCCCACCCTCCCCTTCACTCTCTCCCTTCCAGCAGACCACAGAGCAGCTGCAGCCTCCCTCAGGGTCGGCGGACTCGGCCTCAGAAACCAGAGGTATTCCGCTCCGAGTACATCAATTGAAAAACAGATGGGTACTGGCATCTTGACTATTTGGCAATTTCTCACAACATTTTTACAGACCAGATGGGTGGAGCTCACTACCATCGCTGGAAGGGGAACATTTTCGTTCGGAGTACCCCCCCCCACACATACACAAGCACTTACGAGAGGACATTTTCATGTCCGAGGTTTAGGGAGCACTTCGCTGATCATCTGGACAATTTTCCATTAAAGTGAATGGTTCCTCCTCTCAAATATGTACCAATTAAACACGAGGTGCTCGGCAGAGGAGACCAGCACCTTCGGAGCGCATCCTCCCACTTACAGCATTGAAGAGCTGGGGCCCTTGCTGACTGTCATTACGCTTAATTATGTGACCACATCAAACTGGCACAAGGGCCACCTCTGTCTCATAGAACAAACTCAGCACTAAGTAGCCTTCAGCACTTCAGTGAACCAATTCAATTTAATCCGAGTTCACTCGTCAGATGCAAAGAACATGTGTCAAACAGAGAACGCTGTATCTGGTACTGCTTTCACTGCTGACACAAACTTGGTAAATACCTATATGATGAGGTGGAGCATGTGTGGAACTGCAAAAACAACTCTTGAGGAGAGGAGAGGAGGGGAGAGGAGGGGAGGAGAGGAAAGGGGGAGGAGAGGAGAGAACAGCTTGTCTTCCCAACGGAAACACTGGTGCCGAGTATCTCTCCCCAAACCAGTATGAATGTCCAGCTAGTACTCACTACCATACTACTGCCCCCCAGTGCTACTTAAGACTGACAAATAAAGTTTTTTGTGTAACAAATAATGACAAGATTTTTCCCTTTCTCCTAAAGCTCCCAGGCGAGCAAGTGAGCCATTATCCCACTGATATTTAGTTGTGATAAGAAAAAATTGACCATTCCAAACAAATCCTATCAACCAGGTGATGCATTTCATAAGTAATACTTACAGTCAAAATTAACACCGAGCTAAGGGGTCAGCATTACTTTCAATATTTGCTCTTCCATTGCAAACCCTGTTGCCAAGATGCATGTTGTGTTTTCCATTCCTAATTATGCAATGTTTGCACACTGAATCACAAAATATTTCTGAAGGGCCTACATAAATCCATATCTAGGGCCCTATCATATCGGCATTGGGGAAAACGTGGACAAAATCACAGAATTCAGTTAGGAAACCGGTAATCACAGTTAAACACGGAATTGCCTGAGAGAAACACATTTGATGGCGTTATAAGCAACATTTTTGCCATCAAAGATGTTGTCAGAGACAGCTAGCCAAAGTTAATGAAACAACAGCTACGTGAATGTCATTATATCAACCTCTCACAATCGGTGGTTTTTAAATAAATTCAGAGTTTGCCACATTCATGGCAAACAGACGCATCTCTATGCATTGTGAACCGAACAGGACATACGGTCACTCGTTGAAGACTGACACAGGAGACTGAAACTGGCCACTGTAGATAACATCGGAATATTCTTAGAGCAACAATAACACGTACAATGTACATACTGGATACTGGACCAACTCAGTAGTTGTAACTGTACGTTTTGTAACTGTAACCCAGAATGTATCTCCCTTTGCTGTGCCAATTACTGTGCCAAACTAGACCAGGAGAATAAAGGCTGACAGTCACCTCAGGTTTAGAGGCAAACCCCATGCCCTGTCCGTCACACAATGCCGGGAGTGCCTAAGTACATACACGCAACCATGGCACAGCAGGTAGGCCTTATACACGGACATGACACCGTCACCGATGGCTGGCAGGTACGCTAACAGAGGTGGGGCTAGACTAAGGTAAACATCAATGAAGCACGGAAGAAATAAAAACAGTCACACACTCTAATCCCAGACACAAAAGGGAAGGCACTCTCACGTTATTTCAGAATAACAACAAGAAGAATGCAAGCCCAAGGCATGCTGGGAACCAACAGTCTCAATGCACATTGAAGCGCGGCTACCCTCTTGCATGCTACAATATGTTTGCCATTTTTTTATTCTGTCAAATTAAATAGAAACTGATAGTAAATTAAACTGTATTTGTATTCTTGGGGCAATCCTAGCATTGCCACCCTACACTCCCTACCCTATTACAACATAGGCCCATCAAGGACAGATAAAATATGTGTGTAAAAGAACAGTAGCATATATCCCGAGTAAATCATTTTGATTGGACGATAATCAAATTGATATAAATAAATAGAAAAACACTGAATCTGACCTCAAATAAAACAGAATTCGACAAAAGATATCCACCCTACATGTCGACTGTGTGCAAGTTTACTTCGTTTCTCCTCCTTCCCCACTTGAGATCCACACCAGCTCATAGTTACCCTGCCAGAAAGATTAGACCAAAAGCCAAATCACAAAGCTGCTGGATGGGGTGGCAGCCTTCCCTTTTTTCTCTTCCAAAGCAGTAGCCTGTCAATTCTGGAGCAGGAGGGGTAACACTACACCTCACAGGCTCTCTTCTCATCTGTGTCCGTCAAATTGGTGTTGACGTTAAACAACAAGCTCTAGCGTCTCATGCTTTTATATGAACATGGGACCTAATGCCTGGGAAAGAGGGGGGGGGACAAGCCCATATAAATAAATAAGTGGCTATGTACAAGTGTACTTTCTATTAACAATACCTTTAGTGTTTAGTGCAACAGCACTGTAGACCGTGGATAAATTCACCCTGTTGGTCAGAAGCCAAGCCCAACAGGACCCGTGGCTTGGGCGGCTGGCATGCAGCAGTATTTGGGCTCGTTTCTGAAGACTGCCACTGAACACACTCTCCTGTGCCGAGACGGCCGCCCGGGCCGCCGCTGCTGCCGGGAGCCGGGGAACACCACACACACAGGAAAGAGCTGAAGCCACACTGTCTGCAGCGCTGTGTGAGCACACACACCAGCACTACAAGGACTGTCAAATGAGGGGCTCAACAGCAACAGGATTTATTAAAAAACAGATTGATAACGACATCTGTAAATATAGGCACAATCTTTAGTGAGACTTTGCCATTGTTATTCTAACATTCTAATAAAGTCTTCTGTCCCCGATAGTCTTTAAAACCCACAGACTCTTTCCAACTTCCCACAGACAGAGGCAGGTCCCTTTGAGGTTGAAGCAAGACAAAGGGCTCTTCAGGTCCTACAACACTAAACACTGTCCGGCCACTCATTTCATTGTAGAAAAAAAATAAAACATAAAAAAACAAGAGCACTCTGCTTGACAGCTCTCTGTTTTCTTTCAGAAAACCAAGGGACCGCTGGCAGCTTTATTAAAAACTATGCCTGAGTGACCTGATCCAAGTGTCGGCCCTTAATTTGCTGGTCCGCCGAGTGAACATCATAATTGCAGCCGAACGGAGTGGAAATGGGATCTAGAATGGGTGCTAAATGGCTGCTGTTCGCGCCTTCAGAGCCTGTGAACAAACAAGAGAAGAAAAAAGAAAAAACAACCTGCCTGGCGTGGTGAGGACATAGGCCAGGCCGCGGAGAGTGGACACTGTGTGCCATCACAAGGGAAAGAGGGTTTTATGTGCCCGCGCAAACATCTGCGGTTCGGCAAACAAAAACACACACCCACAAAAAAAAAAAAAAAAAATAGCCGGGCGACGCCGAACTCCCTGACCTCGCACGGCTACGTGCAGCGCCAGGGCCAGCGGCCATCCTGACAAGCGGCCAGGCAGCGAGGCCGGGAGGGAGGATGCTGGGGAGAGGTGGGGCCCAGGCTTGTGCATGGCGCGGGGATGCGCCTTTGTGTCTCAGGTCCCCTCTGTTAGGAGCTAAAAATACACAGACAGACAATCCCCACAGCCAAGAGCCAGCCAGTCATCAATGGATGGGAGCTCAACCGTGCCTCAAGAAGGGACTGGTCTACATGGGGCCTTTCAGAGGGAAAACAAGACCAACAAGAAGAATGTAACATCTTGAGTGCTTGAGAGGAGGATGGCACATGACAAAAGTAGCAAAGCAGAATAGAGTTCTAAGGTAAACTGCTTGTAACCAAAGAAATTGACTTGGCACAAAATACATTTTTATTTGGAAATGTGCTAAATAAAGACAAAGATGTTAAGATCAACTACTTGATCTACAGGCAATGTCTTTCTTTTTAATTGAATTAAAAACATTTAAATCACTGTCAATGCCTTTTACCAAAACACTATCAACCATCACACAGCATGTGCTCTGGAAAGGGCGCTGTAGCTCTCTGCAACACTGACTTTCCTGCACCAGAGCAATAAACTTCATCTTTATTTTTCACCACAAGATGAAACAAATTACAGCCACCCCTTTAACCCTGCTGAAAGCTTTACTGCCAGAATAAGGTTCCATATCACAGATTTTTATGAAAGCTCTCACAGGTCTGGTAAAGGCTTCCAAACCCAAACCTACAGCAGTGCAAAGACTTGCTGTCTGGTGAGGAGAAGCCATGCTAATGAGACCATATTAATTTTGGCCACAATCAGCACCACTACCACAGGCTGCTGGGAGTGCTGTCACATCCCCTGATGATTACCAACCCCACACAGAGCTGTTTATTCGGCCCCACACGACTCCATTTAGCCCTCCAACATACGGATAAAATGCAAATGATGAAGTTTTATGACTGGTGCGCTCCATTCATTCCCACGTTTAGGTCTCCCAACATTTTACAGTGCCCATCAATCGTGCCTCACTGCAGGGACCTCTCCTGTACACAGCCCAACAAGCAAGTGGTGATTAACAACTCGAAGTGGGCTATGAGTCAAAGGTCTGGTTTTCAGTCATACGACAGTCCTTAAAATACATTTAACCCATCAGCCAATAGAGCTCGGACTAGCCTCCATAATGCGTGCACGTGCAGACACACGCAGACACACACACACACACACACACACACACAGACACACAGACACACACACACACAGAGTAATGCTGCAGACAAACCCCTCACCATTATTACCCCTGTTATGTTGGCCACAAGAGCTTCCAACACAGCCACAACTGATCCCAGTATTACCAACATGGCTTAAGGTAGGATTGTTTGCATGAGGTCACCGACCATTAAAATAGGACAGACCCAAACAGCAACAAGCTCATCAAATCAAATTGTTCAGTTGTGTTGTAACTGCCCAGCAATAGCACTTTCTAAATGATCTCATCAGAGAGACATATATTTTGATAGTTTGAGAACCTAAACTGGTATCAGAGTAAAAAAAACATGCACCTGTGCAAGAAGTGTGATTCATATAAGTGCTGATTGCTCAGACACACAACACCAGAATCCACCTCTCACACATTTCCATTCTGTTAAGCAAAGGTTAGGTCTTGTTTTATTTACTCTGGAAGGGTAAAGAGCTACAGAGGCAAGAGACCTTTGTAAACAAACAAGATTGTGTAACGTGAAAAGCTAAATTCAGAGGTGGGTGAAACGAAGTAGTCAGACTATTCGAAGTGTTAAGAAACGATTTAGAAACAGTTAAACTACGCCTACAATATTTCTTAAGGAATACTAAATTGAAATCCATAATACCAAAACATGGTATTATGAAGTTCTAAAATGAAATTAGGTGGTTGTGATTGTGAGATGCATTAGCAAACTTCACAACAGAAAATGGAATTTCTTTTGGGAGAGCATTTCACTGAACACTGAGAACAACCAAACTTCTTTTGGGCCTCCAGCAGAATGGACCAAACATGGTCAGACATCTGCAGTCATTCTTAAGAAGCCAGTAGACACTAGTATCCTCTGAGCATCTCAACACATGGTTTAACTGTTCACAAGCAACAGCTGTCCTAGGAGAATGACCTCAATGCATTCAACAGTTTTCCACAACACTTACTTCTTAACTTGGAGCCAGATTAAAGAAAAATGGTTGGCTGACACATGCTGTGACTATCTGTCAAGCGGCCAGCACTGCATTTACACACATCACATTTGGGAGCTACTCCATGTGAATCATTCACTTCTTCACTTGAGGAACAGCCATTTACTTCACATCAACGCAATTTAAAGGGCTCCTGAGTTGGAGTTTGCTTACTCTACACATGTTCACACAGCCAGCTTAAAGATCAACCTCACTCTACAAAGTACCATAGGTTAAAAAAAAAAAGGAGAGACACAGAGAGAGAAAAAAGGCAGTGCCGATTCCGAGTGAAAAGGGCCACCCATGAGACTCAAGGAGGACTTGGTGTTCACATGCCAAATAGCAAATGTGGAGATGCATGACCTGGGAGACAGGGGGGTCAGTCAAGAGCCAGGCAGGAGTAGACAGTGGGCTAAGATCTTACCCCCTCCCCTGCAACTGCCCCCCCCTCCCCCCCAACTGCAAGAGTACCTACAGGGTGGGCCACTTCAAACACATTCCACACGCAAAGCCTGATGGGAAGAATGCCACTGTGATCTGCTAAGTGCCTGAGGATCCCAAACAGAACTGCTCACAAACACAAACCTAGTGGCCCCATTCCAAAATAATTTCATAATTCTGGGACAATGAGCAATCCCCATTAAATCCTTTAACGGAAATGTAACGAGGCACTTTGCACTGACAATGTTCATTAACACATTGCCTTTTTTTTTTTTTTTGCTTTGGCTGATTTAATACATCAGGTGGAAAAAAAACAACGATTACCACACAGAACCAAAAGGATTTCACCAAATCTGGCTACACTTTATTTTTATGAGCATGAAAGCTTTCACACAGGTCCTCAAACATGTTCATAACGGGCTCACTAAGCAGCCGGTGGTGGTTGTAGCACATCTGCTTGTTGAATGAAAAGGTCTTTAAAACATTTCCTTGAGGCTCTAAACAGGCTATGACTCAAGTGAAGAGAATCTACTTCACAATCGCCAACAGGTTATTAAATAATCTGAATATCTCCTATCAGTAAGGAATGCCAAGTAAGGCATGTGACTCATAGTAACCTTTCCCGAAAGTGCATAAACATATTTCAAAACACAGGAGCAACTGCTGTGCTGTTGTCTATGTATGGAGTGTCATGAGCTCTCTT
Organism: Clupea harengus; assembly: GCF_900700415.2. NCBI lineage: Eukaryota > Metazoa > Chordata > Actinopteri > Clupeiformes > Clupeidae > Clupea > Clupea harengus. The sequence goes on along the minus strand of NC_045161.1, from coordinate 6,932,914 downwards.
TCTGTTGCTGAGATCCAGTTGAAGAAACAGGTTCATGTCATGTTACAGGAATCACTGAGGGAAATGATAACAGCATCTCTTATGGTAGTGCAGGAAGAGGCCAGACTTTAAACCCATTTTATAGTCGATTGCAAAAAGAGGAGGGATTGTTGGTCCCCATTGTAGGTTAGGAACTATTCACTCCCATATATGTGATCACTTGTTTTTGGCTAAATGTATGGGCTTCTGGTATGTACATTTCAATGAAACTTCAGTTGTATTGTGCTATTATGAAGGAATGATGAATGGTTCTAAGGCAGATCCTACAATATCCCTATGGTTCTGTACACCAAAACTAAAGGTCCCTGCTGCTGAATAATAACAATGTGACATTCTACATCTCAATGGCAAACCTGTCAGGTATACAAGGAAACAAGGAACTGTGTGAGTTCAAGCTTGTGTGATTAGACGAAAACAAACGTCCTTTTCCTCCTTCTTGCTTCCCAATAATGACACACCTTACAAACTCCCTGTGCTTTTATGGTGGACTTTATTTATCAAAAACCTACTGGTTAATGAGTTTCTTTCCCGAAACACAGCCGGTAATTTTGATATATATCGGTAACTGTATTGCCTGAAATGTAAAGTATAATATTGGCTGAGATGTCAGAAATAGCCTCCACAGAGGGGGTTCAAACATGTGTAAGACTAAAATGTATCATTTCAGTCTGAAGTCCTTGCAACAATAATTTAAATCTATTCTACCTTCAAAGAGGTACCCAAAGCTTGCAGTTAGCGTGTCTGTTATTAAAGCAAGCAAAACTGAATACAATTAAAAGTAACTACGCAGAGAGACCACTGCATCCGCTAATTAATTTCAAATATGCTACATTTCATTTAATTTCAGCGTCCAAAATTGGAAATAAGCCAGGGATGCACATGACTGTTTTAAGATTTTCGTTACTGAATGTAACATTCTAAAACATGCACCTACACTAACTAGCTAATGCTTTCGCGTATACTTTTCTTTCTTGAAGAGAGATTGCAATTGCTCAAACATATTAAGAGAAAACTCATATTAGCGTTGCAAATATAATTGTGATGGGGAAAAGACAATAGGATACATCATCAATGTGCATTGATGTCTCCACGGTGTAGCTTAACGTTTGATTTGCTACATAGAGCCAGATAACGGACGCTTGCTATTTCAGCTAGCCGAAAGAAATCGCGATGTAACCTACTTTATCTATTCTAAAACTAAACATTACTGTTGTAGTGATATCGTCTCCCACGCATGGTCATGACTTGAAATACAATCAGCGTGCAAATTCAAATAATTTCTGTGAACGCCACGCTGTGGTTTAAGATCAGGTTCATGAAACCGACCACAAGAAAAGACAGGGCACCAGTACAGCAGTGGTAGTATGTAGGCTAATCCACCACTTATGGGATCTCGGAATCCTCTTAACGTTGGCTAAATTTGTTTACGTTTCCAATACAACGTGAGGAGTGTTGCAAAAGTCGTCGCAGAAAGAGGCCTAGGCGTGCGAGCAAATCCTGCGACTTCCAGTTTAGATTCGCAGCCACAGACCACCCGGGTCCGGTGACGAGAGCTAATCTGGCTGCAGGCTCACGTACAATACCAGGCCTCGGTAATGTTTTTAAGAGGGGGGCGGGGGTCTTATCAGCAACTTCACAAGAAAACATAACTGAAAAGTTGAGGGGTGGGGAGTAAGTTCTCTATTCATTATTTCCCTTAAAAATGTACATATGCTTGTATTTCTTTACACGAGACCAAACTGAGCAAGATTTGACATAGGTTGATTTGAGTTGGATAAATAAACAGGCTACAGCGCAACTCAGAAGTTTTTAATGATGGTAACGCTCGTTGCTATAAATAGAAAATAAGCGAATAAACAAATGAAAATCTCCTGAAAGTAAACAATCAATAGCCTACTCTCAGGCGCATAGGTTACTTACAGGTAACCTTATTTGAACACATGCTTTGGAATAGCCAATTTGCAATGCAATTAAGATGGGGAACAGCCCACTAAGAGTTATTAACAGGCATACTTACTCTCTCCATGTATTGACCCACAGTGACTCAAAACGTAGACAAAAGTAACCAAAATGACCGCTGACATTCCCAGACGCATTGTGGCAGTAAATAGTTTTTTTCTGATCTTAAAATCCGTGCAAGGTAGGCTATTAGTGAGCCTAATGTAATAAAAAAGTGGGGGGAAAATGATCAATCAGGTAAAATATGTTCAAAACTTTACAGTCCTCCGAAGGACCAGGGGTCCAACGTGATTGAATGTAAATCAAAAACGTCTAGTTGGCCAACTTTGTTCTGCGCCCCCAAAATGAATTGAACATTAAATGACGTGATCTTGGGTTCTGACCAAAAATATGCAAACGAAAATCTTCATTGTAAATAATCATTGGGCATATTCCACATCGGCTTAAGTTTCTAAAGTCCCTCGTTTCGAAAAGAAATCCCACACCGCTAGTAAGGAGGTACCCGAAGGGGTACTATATGGGAGCTGCTCATAACACGGGTGATGAGGTGCCAGTTAGAAAATTCCAGTTG
>NC_045161.1:6535166-6560066 GCF_900700415.2 Clupea harengus | reverse complement strand
CAGGGCATATCCTGGATGAAAGTGGGAAAGACACAGGTGTTTATCTGTCCTTCACATGACCGTATGCTATCAAAATTAATTTCAGGATGGTACCAAAACCTATAAAATCGTACCTCAAAAAGTGTCAAATTGTTGCATAGTGTTATGTATACGGTACATATTTCGAAAGGAAGCAACTAATAAGCAAAATATATGGTTAGTTGTGAAAACACTGTCCAACACATCACTTCTTAGTGCCACTGGCGACTACCCTGCTTGGCCAAAAAAGCCCATTGTTTGAGGTTTTGTATTTCTGCACTCATTAAGTAGGCGTGCTTATAGTTACAGCTGCAGCTATATAGTCACTAAGAATGGTGGGACTTTCCTGGTATATTCAAAAACAGTGTGGTTAAGGAAGGACTATAAAGTAATTATATTGTGGTCATAGTATATTTTACGTTGATCGTCGTAAAGACCTCAAGACCTGCTTTAAAGACCTCATAGACAGGCTATACTTAATTGAAAGTATATATAGGTAGATCATGATCATAAATTATGTGGATCTTTAGAATTATATATAACCGATATTTCTACAACTACAGAAATCAGGGCACTTTTACAGGTCTTTTCGTACTGATGTTCACCATAAAAATGTGTCATAAACGTTTGGTTACAAATATGCATTGCTATAATTCTGAATGATTTGGCATGCGGTCCTAGGACGTTTTTGTGTATTCTGCAAAAGAAAGTAGAAGGGCCTTTTAAAAGCCCACTCCACATCGAGTCTACAGAGGACTGCACGTGTCTCTGTCCCAGGAAAAGCAAACGCTACTTAGAGTTGTTTAATTTATTAAGATTTAAGATGCCAGATGGTATAAAATGAGATAGGTCTCGGCAGATGAGTTGGCACAGTGTTTAACTTCAACAATCCATCATGAAAATCCACAGTGTGCCAAAATGAGCGTATCATTTTTTATTTGTCATGTTTGAAATTGGACACCCAGGCTCACGTGACTAGTTGAAGCTCTCCAACAGCTCAGCAGGGGGAGCAATGAGACTGAGGAGCAGGAGTCACACACGAGACAATAAGACTGAGGAGCAAGAGTCACACACGAGACAATAAGACTGAGGAGCAAGAGTTACACACGAGACAATGAGACTGAGGACCAAGAGTCACACACGAGACGATGAGACTGAGGACCAAGAGTCACACACGAGACAATAAGACTGAGGAGCAAGAGTCACACACGAGACATAATGAGACTGAGAAGCAAGAGTCACACACGAGACAATGAGACTGAGGACCAAGAGTCACACACGAGACGATGAGACTGAGGACCAAGAGTCACACACGAGACAATAAGACTGAGGAGCAAGAGTTACACACGAGACGATGAGACTGAGGAGCAAGAGTTACACACGAGACAATGAGACTGAGGAGCAAGAGTCACACACGAGACGATGAGACTGAGGAGCAAGAGTTACACACGAGACATAATGAGACCACCTCAACATCTGACTCTGAAGTGATGCAACGACTTACTGAACAATACAACTCAGTGAAATGTTATATAATAATTCATTTATAATAAATTACTAAATAGTGCATAATTCCATCATCATCAATATCAGTGCTCCCTCTGTTATATTACCATTATAGCTGGAATGTGATAAAATACTGACAAAAATCCAGCTGATGTCTGAGTGGAAGTAATGATTTAGCCATTGTATGTGTTAAGACATGTGCCATGTGTTTTATCAGAATGAGCACACATGTAACAGCAAATACTGTCTGTGGGATAGTAAACACAGTCTGTGCACTCCATATGAACCCGCTATAGGTTGGCTACGACTCTAGGTCAGACAACTCTATAGAGAAACACAGAGGGTATTAGCAATATTATGTGTGCGCCTTATGTTGTAACATGGTATATGTTTTTTGCTTTGACTGTTATTCAATATGATTAGTGTAAGCCAAGCATGGCTACTAACACCCCTGGAGTCCCCAGCCACGTGAAGGCCCGCTGAGATGCAAAAACGTGTTTGGGCCAGGACCACTGGTGACACCCGCAGAGAAAAGATGAAGAGCTCTTATATAAGTAGAGCGGATAACAAACTTGTCAAAACATCCTTATTGTGCTTCTGAGAACCCCAAACTTCACCATGTGGGGATGGGACCTGCGAGCTAAAGTGGAACAGAGCCGCGTTGTGTTTCAATCATATTCAGTTTTGGTCCGATTTTCAGGGTCAGGCATTGAACCAACCAAAATACATGTTCTCTGTTGCATGAAGTAATATCTCTTGTGTAATGATTAAAAAGATGCAGAGTGTGAAAGTTTGCATGATGTGTCACCCCTCTGGAGAAGTGATCTGTTGTGAAATGCTGTTCTCACTTCTGCTAGCAAAGGGATTGACTGTGGCATGGGTGAGCCGAGGACAGTATATTCCACAAAAAATAACTGTTGCAATCCGCTACATCACACCAATGAGTTATGAGCTCTTGGCCTGGAAATGAGAGCAATTAGGCCCTTGCATTACGATTTATATCTAACGATATCAACTTGGCCTAATGTCTGCCAAAATTCCTGAAATGTGGCAAACCAAAACTGAAATCAATTAAGGACAAGTGATTAAGTGGACTAAGAAAGTCCTGTGAAAAGTTGCTCTGTTCAACATAAAGACTTCCTTTGAGTCATTTCCGCACTGAGGCATTGCTCTCCTCAATCAGGACACACATATGGCACAGCAGATGTGGCATTAGAAGCATACGTTTCCCTATATGCGAGTGTGAGAGCAAGACATAGTGTCACTGACCCAGCACATAACTCCGTTATTCACACAGACAGCCGTGTAATATGGTTGGGGGGGCAGTATGACGGTATGAGCGTGGAATTATGGTGTGGGGTGCGTGTGTGTGTGTGTGGGGGGGGGGGGGGGGGGGGGGTAACACTGCTGTATGCTGTATGTCTTTCCCTGGTGTCACCAGCAGTCATGGTGTTCACCAGTGTCGCTCACCACCATGATCTCCCTTCGGAGTTTGCGGGAAAGGGCTTGGTGAAGATGGAAGGCATTGTTTTGTTCTATTTGACTTTAAGCTTCACGGTTTTCTGCGGAACCTCTGGGAGAGCGGGGAAATGAAAAAGAAGGGGCTCTCTGTAAAGCCTGTTTCTCATTACAGGGGCCGCCTCTCCTCTGAAGACTGGCGGGAGAAGCCCCTCAGGGGTTCAAAGCTAAGGCGCCCCGCCACTGAGCACAGGCCTCTTGCATTTTGCATGGCATTCAAAGTAGTATCACACCTGGAAGACGAAGGGGAACTGGTCAGCTCAGCACTTTTGCTGTGATTACAATAACTTGGCTTTTAACGATTTTTATGTTCAAAATGCAATTGGCCTTAACAATTCTTGTTGTGAAATCACATGTTGGAACATGATCAAACACAGTCAAAGTAAAACATATCAACTGTGCTAATTTGCAAACTAGATTATTCATTAATTGAAAACACTGCTTTATAACTTGAGAACAAAAAAACACGGATTTACAGTTTGAGAACATTCCCCATGTCTGTGAAGGTTTCCTTGAACACAGTAATATTGGCACACACTCACTGTCGTGAGATTAAGCTTCACGGTTCCAAGGCAAGGCCCAGAACTGAGACTGCATACCATGTGTCCGTGTCTTGCAGAACTTGCACTAGCAGGGGTCCTTGATATATTACAATATGGGGCAGGAGGCAGACAGGGTTTCAAAATGCACAGCTGCAAACACCATTTGCTTCAAGTCTCAGGAGAAGAGCACTGCAATAATCAGGTTACAAAACACAGAAACTGATGTAATTTTCACAGGGGCAACTCAGTACAAATCTTTTGCTAAATTGAAGCTTCCAAAGATTAAGGAAAAATATATACAGACATAAAACAATTCTCATTTTTGGATTACAGTTAACCAGACCTTTTTCACAAGCTGGAAAACAGATGTATTTATCACTTGTGCAAATATTTGGGTCAGTGCTGAGAGAACTCACAGAGAGATGGACACATCCCAGCTTTAGCCCAACTTTTCAAAGCCCACTGCATCTCCAAAGTTTACCTGTGGACTTTATAAAAAAGGGTTCCTAGTAAACAGAGTCTCTTTCAGAGGTATCAGATTCCATTGAGAGATGACTTTGTTTGGGTTCACAAGCTTCCACAGAAAAATCTATGGCCACAACCACAAGATCAAAAACACAGTACCGTTTAGCACTTCTCATTACCACTTGGACAGTTTAACAGTCCTCCAGTTTGTATTTTTAATACTAAGCGAATAAACAATAACTAAAAAAAAGTCCTGTTGAAGCGGATGAAGTTTTCTTTCTACATTTGTTACAAGCCCAAGGGAAATGGTAGCAATCGCATGTGATTATCAAAACTAATTTAATAGATAGGGATCACTTAAACTAGTCAGAGCAAGATTGCATAAACCATGACAGGGTGTATCCTTCCAGTTAAACTCCAGGTTTGGTTTTTAAACGTGTCACTATTATTGTAGAAGAACAGAACAGAACTGAACAGAAACTCTTCTTGTATCTTGCTATTTTTTAACTGCTTGACTGAGCACATACAGAACATGCTCCTGAAATGACATCAACAATGACATTTTTTTCCTTTGGAAAATATGTAGCGTTATGCACACTGCTATCACAACTCCCAATCGAGTGGCCTTTGAGTCCGCCACCTTTAAGTTGTTCAAGCCCTCTACCCTTTTGGTTGCTTTCCCAAAAGTTGTATGCCCAGAGAGCCTGAGAAGTTCACAACTGATGATTTAGAAACAGGGAGTGAGTTCAAACATCTGGCACACACTCTTGAGTTTATCTTTGCAACAGTATAATGATCACCTTCTGATCAATGATATTCTTGAAATTTGGTATTCTTGAAAATGGTATTTTGAAAGTTTTGTTTGATCATGGTTAAGAAATGTAAACACATAATGTCATGTATTTAATGTTGTTGTTAACAAAAGTAAAGAGCAGGGACTTATCAGCTGTTTGCCTGTAAGGCTATAATGCCTAAGCAATGTCGTTTTGGTATAGTGGACAACATATCAATACCTGACCAATCAGAAAGAATGCTCTTCATCACACGCATCCTTACACACACACACTCTCTCTCTCTCTCTCTCTCTCTCTCTCTCTCTCTCTCTCTCTATAGGAAAATCTCTCTGATATCCATAACATTATTTCCCACAGTGCATCAGGATCTGTATGTTATAAACAGCATGTATTGTATATACTGTATGTAATATATGTTTTTCAAAGAAGTGACACTAGAATTTTCTGAGTGGGAGTAAAGCCTCAAGTTCAGCTCAAATTATATACATAATTTGCCACCTGACATGATCACAAAGGACCTCCTCAGCGCCAACCATATTGCAGTGGCTCAAATTTGACTTGATTATTGAGAGATTATTGGAGATTTTATGGAGTCTTGGGTTTGCTGAATATTATAGATGAAACATCACAATCAGATTAGACTACTTTAAATAGTATGTGTTAGCACTTCATTTGCAGGGGAAATATGTGTTTGTGGGTGTTTAATTGAATTAAATGTACGTGACATATTGGATTTTAATGCAGAACATATGGATAGATTTCCCAGAATATATATGTTTTCTTCGAATCATTGTAATCACTGCATTTTTCAAAGGCCTAGGGACTCTTTATATCGTTTTATAAATATTGTGTACAAAATATCTGAAGCCACATGGGAACAACCCCACTCAGCATGAGTTGATAGCGCAGGCTACCGAGATACTCTCATGTTGCTGCGCCCACACTTACTGCAGCGCTCGCGTATTCTCTCTGTTGGAACCGTTATAGAGTAGCAGTTGAGATTGATTTACTCCGCCCTGTCCTGTCTGTTTCGACCAATGGAATATGAGTCATTTGCATGAGGTTCTGTGTTGCATAAAGACGCGCTTGGAGCGCTCTGTCTTAAACTTCTCAAGTAACCTCAGGCACTGACCATACTTGTAGTGATACCTCTAATTGGAGTGGTCTACTACATCGGTGCACGAATAACCTGGAATAACCTTGCTGTACTACAGACTTGACTAAAGCACATATTCAGTGGGACTGCGTTGACTGGACCATCAATAATATGGGAAAAGACAAATTATTTCTCTTGGTTGTTTGGATATACTTAGAAAACATTTGCACGGTTTTCTCAACTACCACTGAACTGAATTATTTTGGTGAGTAAACTAGGAAATGAACGCTCTTTCTTGTGCAGAAAATACTGCCTTATAAATTACCAGATGTGACACGAGCCAGCCGCCAAGGCCATAGGTAAACATTCCAACCTGAAGGGGTGAACTTAAGAGTCCGAATGACCGGGAGTTAACTCACTGAGACCTAATCAGAAGTGAGTCACATTTTTGGACTCCTTCGCGGCTGTGAGCGCAGGGGAGCAGTAAGAGATACAGTTTCATTTGCGTTGTATAGTTGCCTCTTTTCTCAATATAACAACGGTTAAAATTGTTAAAGAACGTAGGCATGTGTTACGCGTGGTAAAAAAAAAGTAGTAACTTAAAATTCATGTTTCTTCACGATTTTACAGGTCATTTTGTTTCTGTTTTACCATAAGGAAATGTGTGATGTGTTAGGGTGTTTTTGTGGCAACTGGGGGCACATTGTAAATGTTTATTGGCTTCTTAGAAAACAAAATGTCCTAAAAGTACAAGTGAACAGAAACGTAAAACGACTCCCATTATTTACTGTCTGGTTGAAAGAGTGACACATTTATGTTTACACAGGTAACAACACAGACTGGCTCACGGACTTCTCAGACATTGAAACCAAGTTTGCCCTGCGGACAGCTGAGGTGCCTGACGATGACCTGTGCTATATTGAGCCTGGCCAGCCTGAGAGCATTATACAGTGTGAATTCAACTCAGAGGGGAAGACCTTCATCGTTATTCATGGATGGACGGTAAATAAAGACCCATCCCAATAAACTGCCAAAACCTTTTCATGTCCTTAACATATCTTAATAAGTAATTGGAATCCCTACAGAAGGCATATAGAGTCAACTGGGCATATAGTTAAACGACTTTGAATAATCCAGGTTTCATAGATAACTAAAATATAAAGAAGCTTGCATGTCTCAGTATATTTCCTGTGAAATACATTTACCCTACTGCACCCAGCATGTTGAAAGAGTTGGTGTGAGGCTCAATATTGACAATGCTGTCTGTGTTAAGGTCACTGGCATGTACGAGAGCTGGGTCCCCAAGCTGGTGACTGCTCTGTATGATCGTGAACCAGAAGCTAATGTCATAGTGGTGGACTGGCTAGCCAGGGCCCAGCAGCACTACCCAACCTCTGCGGCATACACCAAACTGGCCGGACGAGATGTGGCCAAGTTTGTCAGCTGGTTACAGGTAAGACTAATTAGTGTTTTAACTGGGATCAAAGTATTACAATTTTCATCATTGATATTTTGTCAGTTTGTAGTTATATTCTGTTTGAATTATGAAATTAGCTGTTATTGGTATGATGTTCTCCAAGGTTCTTTGTTGGCTTGCTGTATATTGTGTTGTGTATCTCTGGAATGTTACTGTGTTGCTTGTTTGTTAAGAAAGTTTGGCCACATTTTTTCTATTCCTCCCCATTCTCAGGCTTTGCTCGATTACCCCTGGGACAAAATTCATCTTCTGGGCTACAGTCTGGGTGCGCATGTGGCGGGCATTGCTGGAGGGCTAACCAAAAGCCAAGTAAATAGAATCACAGGTAAGGAGTGATGCAACATTTCACCATTTGTAGCATAGATGTCATAAACAATGTCCCATGAACAATGACATTGTATTTTAATCAATCAAACTGAATGTGTCTAATAAACACGTGCACATCTTCATTTGGTCCAAACCACATCAGAGCTCTAGGGACATAAACACATCTGGTCATCACAGACAGCTTGACTGCATTAGCATGGTTGGGCGCTACAGCACAGCTCACTCTGTAATCTCTTCCAGGTATGGACCCTGCAGGACCCACCTTTGAGTATGCCGATGCTCAGAGCACCCTCTCCCCAGACGATGCAACCTTTGTGGATGTCCTGCATACCAACACACGAGGATCCCCTGACCGCAGCATCGGTATCCAGAGACCCGTGGGCCATGTGGATATCTATCCTAATGGCGGCACTTTTCAGCCTGGCTGCGACCTGCAGAAAACCATGAAGATGATCGTGTCCACAGGTTTCTCAAGTATGTTTAACTTTTTAACCCTTTCATGACCTTCTGCTCATAGCCGGATTTAACATCACTCCTGATGATGAGATGACCTTTCAAAATTAAAAAAGGGCGTAATGTGCTGTTTAATGAGTTTGTTTTCCTGCTCATTTCCTTCCAGATATGGACCAGATTGTGAAGTGCTCCCACGAGCGCTCCATTCACCTCTTCATCGACTCGCTGTTGAATGCACATGCGCATCAGACCATGGCCTACAGCTGCAGCAACAAGGAGTCCTTCGAGAAGGGCGTGTGCCTCAGCTGCCGCAAGAACCGCTGCAACAAGCTAGGCTACGAGATCAACCGCGTGCGCACCCGCCGCAGCAGTAAGATGTACCTGAAGACGAGAGAGATGATGCCATTCAAAGGTGAGCCGGCTGAATGGGTCAACTTCTCAGTTAATCTTGTGAATCAGTGAATCTGAGTTGTAGCCGGTCAGTTGATTTCCAGAACTTGACATCATAGAGGCACGAATGAATCTCAGTATAGAGTTATGTAAAAACATTACAAATTAAGAGTTGGCAATAATGCATTACAGTAGAGGATGTGTGGAGACACATACAATATATAGATTAAAACTACTGAAAAAAACACAGATATCTTAGACTTTCTCATAGATTTGATCCAGACAACTTAGTGAGCATGGTTGCTATGGTTTTCATGTTATTGAACATGTAAATGCACACACACATATGGAACAACTTAAATGAAACACTAAATTCACCCCCAAAAAGCTACCTAGAAACACCTATGTTGCATCTTACAAATTGTTTCCATACTTTTTGGCAATATTCTTCACAGATTTTCATTTATGAGTCTATGCGCCAAATGCTTTTTGCCAGTATGCCAAACTGAAAATGCATTTTGATTTGTTAAAAAAAGTTGCCTAGAGACAAGTGAAAAGAAGCACAGCTCACACAGCCTTATGGCCATATGGTCACATGCCAGAGATAGGATGTGTATTTCAGTGCCAGGTGCGGTGAAACAGGACACTGCTTCATGCAAGTACATATGAAGCTGGAGGGATGACAGATTTCTAATGTCACTTATGGGATTACCTTGTGGGGCTCAGAGGAGATGTGTTTCATGGAAGTGTGTAGCATAATTAAAGTACAGAGACAATGCAAGTTATGTGGTTAGGCGATTTGAATGGAGTCAGAAAAGCCATATGAGGGTGTGGTCTTTAAATAGCCCAAAAGGACGTCCTGGTGAAGCTGCAGGTGTTTCTATACAGGCTTTCTCAGGATTTCAGAAGTTGTCAACAGGAATGTTTCCATGTCTAATTATAGCCCTCTCCCAACAGTTTTCCATTACCAAGTGAAGTTGCACTTCTTCAGCAAGGATGCACTGAGCTTCACTGAACAGCCAATCAGAGTGTCCCTGTATGGTACCCTTGGCGAAAGAGAGGACCTCACCCATGTCTTGTACGTATGATTTCTCCTGCCTCTAAAGCAACTAAATCACTGCATTTGATCTGGTAGAATCACTAGCAATCAAAATAATGGGACTGTCCTATTTGACAAACAACTTGTGTTCTACAATATCAAATCAAATAGCCATTTATTGGTCAGTTGTACAGTTGATGAGAAAAACAGGCAACTCAGTGTCAAGGAACAGGCGCTTTTATTCATGGCACCGGGGAGGTGAGAGCAACTTCCCAAGTGCTCAGATCACAGTCCCAAGGCTCAGAAGGTTGAGCCTCCTCTTAAACCATGTTCATTACATATAATTTGCATACAGTCACGTTGACATAGTGGCGTACATGTGAACAGTCATACACAGGTCTCATCTCAATCCATATTGTGATCTTGTTTACTAACCTCAACCCACACCTGCAGGCGCTATGTATGCCTAAATTACCATATTCAGCACACTGTGTACCTTTGGTGGTTAAAAGGTGTCGCCTTAACCCTGTGCAGCTCTTTGGTATATGGAGTTAAGCCCCACACATTCGAGTAAATAGGGAGGCCAATTTCCCCGTCACCTGCACTTGTTGCAAAGGCAATGCTCTCATCAAGCTAGTCTCGCAGCAAGCTAGCCCACGTCCTGTTCTTAGTTTCAGGCCTCTGAGAGTTCACATGACACATTAACAGTTTAATCTAAGTATTAAAGATTTCCTACACAGTAATGGAGTTCATCTAGCATTGTAACAATGTATCTTGTAATATATGTAAATGTGACTAACCTAGAAAGTCAGTCTGGAACCTAAAAGAAAAGATTAAGTCTGGTACTCATTCTGACTTTACCCCATAGGCCTGAACTGAAAACGAACACCACCGTATCTTACCTCCTGACTACTGACATGGACATCGGGGAGCTGCTGATGGTGAAGATGAGGTGGGATAAAGACTCTTACTTCAGCTTTTCGGACTGGTGGAGCAGCAGCAATTTCCACATCCGCAGGCTGAGAGTCAAAGCTGGAGAGACACAGGCCAGGTACCTCTTGGAAACATAAAATTGTATATTGTCATCGTGTGATATATCTAGTGTCAACAGCATCATGCATTGTTTTTCATAATAAAAGATGTTTTGCATGGGTACCCACTAGAGAAGGAATGAGACTGGGTTGTGCCATAGAAGGAAATAGTGACAGGGGTGTATGTTTCCACAGGGTTATCTTCACCTCTAAAGACGGGGAGTTTGCGTATCTCACCAGGGGAGGGGAGCCGACAGTATTCGTCAAGTCAAAAGACCACCAAACAAGTCGCAAACAAGAAAGGTAAAAACTATCCTTCATGGGGTTCCTCTGTGACTATATGACAACCAAACAACAGGATAGAAGAATAACTCTGTTCATATTATCTCCTTTCATTCACAGGCTTCACAAGTTGAAAATGAATGGAAGCAACTTCAAGCAGAACACTGCATAAGATGGACTTGAAGACACACATCTTTGGAGCGAGTGAAGTATGGACCTTTGCCTCTGTTACATGTTCTCCGTCTCATCATCTGTGACATTGAACTAAAGTCTATATCAATCATGTTACATTTCCACATTATAATGAGATTCCACACCTGCATTTATTCTGTCAGACTTTATTCTCTCATTCTGCCTCAACTACTTGAAGTACTGTTTACACAGGTTTCCAAAATTCAAATATTTTTGCTAGTTTATCATGAATTCAGAAGAATTGTTTATGTAACGTATGCTTGACATTGTGGAGGATGAAAAGGAAGAAAGGATGAGTCATTTTTATTCACCAGTGCCTGTAGGGATTTTGTGTGATATCAGTTGAAATGAAGAAACATCGATTAAGCATTCCCTCTAAATTGATACGCGTTCACCATTGTAAATAGCAATTAGACACAGAGATAATACTACATTTGTTTTGATGCAACATTTATAGTAGTGTTGCAGATTATACCTTTGTACCTGACTGTACTGTGTATGGTAAAGGTGAATCTTAAATTACTGGATGGTTATGAAAGCAAGTTTGGCCTAGTCTAGTGCAGAAACTACTGGCTTAAATTTATTTTTGACAGAAAATAAATGATTGTTGACTGCCAGGGATTAGAAATAGACTCTGTTACCGTGATAAGCCCTACTAATAACAGACGTTTGTAAATGCAAGCAGTTGTGTTGAACATATCTGCAAACAATTCTGGGGGACATAATAAGAGGGACAGGATTCAGTCAAATTTGGTGTCCTGTTCACATGCACTTATGGAAGCACTGACCCACAGGGAAAATGCAATGCCAAGAACAGACGCTCTATTACTGAATCAGTCCTTCATCTGAGGTCACTACGTCATTCACTTTGGCTGTATCATGCGCATCACGTTTACGGATTTCTTGTAAACAGAAAGGTCTCACTTATAAAGATGGCACATTCTCACTACCTGATATTTCTCTATCAGCTGTCAAATCAACTAAGCATTCAAGATGAAAAATGATTGCTGACTTAGCCACAAAGTTAATATTAATATCAACGCTTTTGCCATTATATTAGATATAAACATGCTACTTGTTGAACCTATTAATGGTCATAAAAGCAAATAATGGAAAATGTTTTATTTGCTTTGTTACATATTAAACAGCTGCATTGTTACAACCTTTTATAGAAGCATCTTGCCATGTATACAGTTAGTTCAGATGTGATCAGTCATGCTGTGCCTTACCTACTCATTGATGCCAAAGCAGAGGGACCAAAGACATTGACAGTCATTAAATATCAAATGAAGTATTGGATTCCTGTACATACATGTTTGTTTTTTTTCTTTTTGTGTGGCTATTCTGTTAATGGCTAGTTACTTTCAGGGATCAGACCCCTGTCAGATGATTCCACTTGAAACGATACCTTAGTTTCAGGAGTACTCAGCTTCTGTTTTGTTTCTGTCGTCCCAGCCATTTTGGGAGGATTTTGTTTGTATGAACAACCATTACCTTTTAATATTACACAGTGCCCAAGAACACGTTAAAACATTGTGGTGTCCGTGGTTTCATTTTTTTTTGTAATGATAGCACAACATAATAGCCACACATCCACTAACAACGTTTCATATTTTATTTATTAAATGTATATATTTGTATATTAAGTCTAATATATTATGCCATGGTTAAGTTGTGTTTTTATCAATTCCTCCTGAATAGCATATGCTTTCTTTCATTATGTATTTTGATTGAATTGACTTCAGTGAGCTGAATGCTGTGAGCTGTTCCTATTCACCCTTAGGAACTTTAAAGTGGCACTCTGTATGGTAATCTTTGTGTAATAAACTGGACATATTGTAGTCTAATTGTAGTGTCCCTTTTTAAGACTCTTTGATAAATGTGTATGTTCTGTGCCCCAAACAACACACATCATATACATCTATCTCAAATCATGTCCCTAAACATGTATCTCCAACAACAATTATCTCTCCTATCTCTCCTGTGAAAGTTGTAAAACTGGAGAAGAACCAAACGTGACCATTTTAACAGAGTGCCCTTTAAAACTCTCTCTCACACACACACACACACACACACACACACACACACACACACACACACACACACACACACACACTGCTATCAAAAAACATGGATACTTGTCTTGTACTGTGTGGAACTTAGAACTTATGGTCCCTAAACTATCTATGCACGGCCCTAGCCTTATCATTATCACAGTTATGGCCGTGGGACTGAGATAGCCTCTCCGGGTGTCAAGCTTTCAGCACATTCAACAGTTCTCCTGTCATACAGAATACTGCAGCTTTTATGTGGAAATCATGTCAGTTTATGAAGTCTCACAAAAGTGTTTTTTTTCCCCTTAAAATTCAAAATGAACTGGAATAACCTACTTCTTTTGTACTCAGACTACATTGATATTTGACAGCATCTGATATTTGACTGGTAGAATGCATCCTATGGTCAAGGTCTTTACTACCATTGATGCACACAAGTGATCCGCCATTGGATCTCTGTTAAATTGTTTGAGTGCCAAAAACATTTGGAATTGTAAATTTAAGCAGCAACATCTTAATGTGGTAGAGGGCAAACCTTTAAATGGACAAATCAATTACATTTTACATCAGGAATGTTGGGTTTGTCACCTCAGGTTGTAATAATAATTGTCAGACTTTAATCGCACAAGCAACACACTGCACACTGAAACACACGTGAATACATGGAGGCGACACAGGACACACACGCAGGCCTGAGGTCGTTTGTGAATTTGAGGTGAACCGTCTGTCTTGGTCAGGGACCGACGAAGAGTGTTCTGTTCTTTTGCATGTTTTTTAGTAGAGGAAACCCCTTGTGAACACGGGGAGAACATGCAAACTCCACACAGAAAGGGCCGGGAGATAGCCCACCTGAGCACTGAAGGTCTGGGGAGGACCTGCGCCCCAGAGCCAACAGCGCCCCATGCGGGAATCGAACCCATGACCTTCTTGCTGTGAGGCTGCAGTGCAAGCAGTGCAAGCACCTGAGCCACCGTGCCACCGTATTGTATCTGGTACATTAAAGAGCTACATATTAACCTTCAGCTAACAGGCTTCAGTGTCTGAACAGCTCCAGCTCCATGTCTCACTCAGTTAAATTAACTGTACTTTAAAGTTTAAAGTTTAAAAAACTTTGTTGCAATCTTTTTCTGATTCAAGTATTAATTAGTAAGGGATTGTAGGGAATTGTATTACTTTCAAATCACAATGCACCTCTTCATGCCCTTGTCTATGGTCATAGTAGGTAAACAGGAAATGATTCAAAGAAATGACATAACTAAACTGTTGCTAGAAAACTAAAAAATGTGATTCTTGGAAGACCAATGAAGGTTTACAGGACTTGGATTCAGAGAGCGTACAGTTCCCTGACTCAAGAATCCCTAGAACTGTAGGTCACCCTGGGAATGTCAGTGATAGCTCCAAAACAAAGAGGGGGATTCTGTCTGCCAGCTCTGCAAGTTTACAGCTAAGGAGCAAGAAAACAAACTGGACATCTGCAAAGAACATCTTACCTGTTGATTAGGCATGGGTCGTCTTTCTCTTTCTCTCTTTGTGATAAATACACAGAGACACACATGCTCACTCATAAACAACCACATATTTATACACACACACACACAAACACACACACACACACACACACACACACACACACACACACACACACACACACACACAAACACACACACACACACACACACACACACACACACACACACACACACACACACACACACACACACACACACACACACACACACACACACACACACACACACACACACACACACACACACACACACACTTACATACACAAACAGTAAATGAGAACAGAAGGAGTGCAGCTGGTTGTGGGTAGCTTTCGCAGGAAAGTAATACTCTTTCTGGCAGGTATTTCTATGAACTGCAAACTCTGTGAAGTACCTGAGTTTTAGTAAATTGAAATTATGGCATCCAAAATAAATGTATACACACACTGGTATCAAACACTGCTGAAAAAAATAATATTACTTGCTATTTGTCCAGATCCTAGATAAGCAATAGATGTACTATGTATACTAGGTGTTTACTATTGCTTTTCTCTGGGCAGTTTAGGCAATCTAGCCAACCTCAAGCTGTCAGCTGCAGTTACAGCCTCATCCATGGAGTACTGTAAATCGAACTACTTCTTCAAACACCGGAACATGACTTATATGCTGTGAAAATGGTTCTTCCTTCAGAGCATGGATTGATCCTTAAGCATCGTCAAGAGATATCGCTGTGCAATAGACCTGTGTACCTTCATGTTTTCAGAGAACTGTGCAAATCTGCTGTCATGGGAGTTTGGGGTTTCTTGCGTAATATGGATTCTGAAATCAACTCCACTGGCCCTTCTCTCTATATGATGTGTTCTTGTGCTTGGGTTAGACAGTCCTTCCACTGTTTTGGACATTCTGTTCACCTGCTGATGGGACAGAGTCATGTGATTCTGCACTCACTGGATTAAAGAGAACACAAGGTATTTCCCACAAGATGGAAACACAACTGCCACTTCACCCTAATTTGTTGAACAACAGGATGCACATGGGTAAAAAGAGGATGACATTTTTATCAAAATGTCCCAAGGTGAAATAGTGGTTCCAAGAATTTATATCAGTCATTATGAGGGTGCTCTGGCTCTGGCAAAATTTGCCTAATTTATGATCTGTTTTACCGTGACTAAGGGAGAGGTACTAAAGATACTTTTCACATTACATTTCCATAAACCACCATCAAATAATGCAGTAATTAGAATTAAGAAACCATGAACCTGAATACTAATAAACCTCAAGTAACGTACTTACTGGTACATACTGGACTAACTAACATTGAGTAAGCTGCTGAAGTTAAATCTAGTGATGTTAACAAAGTCTCCCACAAGCGAACAAGCATTCAGGGAACTTTAATGTAAAGCGTTATCCATAATCTCATTATTATAACAATCCTTCTTGTAAGGTTTTGGAAGAAAGCATTTCTAAATGTAATTATTCATTCCATGAGCAGATGTCATAGATACAATACTTATGTAGGATTTCCCTACATCATTGTGACAGGCAGCAGACAAATGTGTGTGGGAAGGTGTGTGTGTCAGGGGGTGAGGGGGGGCAAGGGGGACAATAGCTTTTGTCTTTGATGCAGCTAAAGCTGCAGAACAAGTTTCCCCTAATATATTGCAAATTGGTCATATTTTATAGCCTGCCATAATACAATACATATATGATATCTTCACCTACATGGTGTCCTACCTTAGTCCAATTAATTTCAACTGAGAGAGAGCCACATTCTTCGTCTTCATGAAAACCTATATCAACTGCGAAATGAAATGGGTAGCAGTCAAAGTTACTTGTGTTCAACCATACAGAGAAACATAATACTCTCTTGAGGAACTTAAGAGTTTTTCTCAGACGTCCACTGTTACAGACCGCATCTCGGACGCCCGCCGTAACAGTTACTCCGCCCGCAGGCAACGGCCAATGGGATATTAGATTGGCGGTGAGAGGTACTATTTAGGAACCGAATTTCTGCACTGAGTGTCAGATATCAATACTGTTCACGCGAGTTTGCCGGCCAGAAGACTGCCCTATCACCCATATACAGTATATTCCGTTGCTTTACTATATAGGTCTATTCAAGAAAAGTCGTTAGGTAAACTCGAAGGTGAACTTTTCAGAAATCTGTTTCAAAGACATGAAATTGCGGTTCCACCAATGTCTTTTCTGGCTCGTTCTCAGTTGCACTGTTCTTGTCGTTTCTTCTTTGGAGGACGTACTGTCTCAGTCAAACTTTGGTAAGTATCATTTGTAAAATGTCCTGTCATATAAATGTTTCACCATAGTAATCAGATTGTTTTACTGTATTTGCAAAGAATTAGGACCAGTTGTCTTTGCGTAACCCTATCTATTTCTGTCGTATAGCTATATCTTACGTTTTGGTGTACATCTCTATGACATATTTTAGTGTAATTGCTGTTTTAAGTACATTTCCCTGTCAAATTAACATTATGCTTTTGTAAACGGTTAAATGCAATGTTGTCACTAGTGTCTAACACTACTGTCGCGTGTGTGAATGATGACGTATATCATTAATTTGGCACGCTCAGTTGCTACAGTGTGCAATCATTCAACTTCTCTTATGGGAGGGTTTACGACATATGCTAACTTAAATCAGTTGGTTAGCTCATTTGCCACTCTGTTTACTTCAGATCAGCAGGTTAGCAATGTCACGTTTTGTAATATTAGACTCCTGTGAACAGAAGTAGGAGGATAATGCAAGCAATATTGTGACAATACAGTCCAGCACAGGGTCAAACGGTCATGGGAAAGCCATTGTAAATGGCGCCGTAACTGCCCTTCAAAACTATCCCTGTTTCAGAGTAGCCAATAGAAACAATTACTGGAAGAATGTTGTTCAAATGTAGGCTACTGACTGGTAGATACAATATGTGTAATGGCTTTAACCAGAACACTCAGTTTTTTGTCCCTTTGCAGATAACTTTTTGGACCCTTTAAAGGATTTGTTTACTTTGAAAGATGCTACTGGTCCTCAAGTCAAATTTTCCCTGCGCAAACCAAACCAGCCAGATGATGATGTCTGCTACATTGTCCCTGGCAAACCAGAGTCGCTGTCTGGTTGCACTTTTAATTCAACCTCCAAAACCTTTTTGGTGATTCATGGATGGACGGTAAGTTGCCATTGCATGTCTGATGTATTTCTATAGTTTGCACCATGTCTGTTTATTCACTGTCCTGTTTATTGATACTGACACCACTTGTGGCCTCTCTATCCTCAGGTGAGCGGATTGTTTGAGAGCTGGGTGGCTAAATTGGTGGCTGCGCTTTTTGATAGAGAACAAAGTGCTAATGTCATAGTTGTGGACTGGCTCAGCACTGCCCAAAATCACTATGTCATTGCGGCACAGAACACCAAGAGTGTTGGACAAGATATCGCTCATTTCATTGACTGGATGGAGGTGTGTGCGATTTTGCTGAATCAGTATTACTATCAGTATGAATCAGTATCAGTATGTAAGTATATCTATATATCAACTTTTGAGAATAACAGTGTTTTTGTACTTTTTTGGGGGGAAATCTTGTAGGAGACAACAAATATTCCACTAGAGAACCTTCACCTCATTGGCTACAGTCTTGGTGCTCATGTGGCAGGATTCGCTGGCAGTCACACCTCCAACAAGGTTGGACGAATCACTGGTTAGTATGACTTTCATATCTAAACTGTCACAGAACACTATATTCTTTGTTTTGTTTTGTTTGTATTGTTTGATCCGTTTTGAACAGCAACATAGTAAATAACCAAAATATTAAAACTGAAAAACGCTTTTCTGCAGGATTGGACCCCGCAGGACCAGACTTCGAAGGGGTTCATGCCCACCGACGTCTCTCACCCGATGATGCCCATTTTGTTGATGTGCTCCACACTTTCACTCGAGGCTCGCTAGGCCTGAGCATTGGCATCCAGCAGCCAGTGGGACATGTTGACATTTACCCTAATGGGGGAGCCTTTCAGCCTGGCTGCAACCTGAGAGGTGCCCTTGAGAACATAGCAAACTTTGGCATACTTGGTGAGAATCTGACATGAGAATTAAGAGTTATTATAAAAAAAAAACTTTTAATATTTGACAGTGCACATTTATACAGTGGAATACTTTTGTGCTAAATGAATCTTCCCCCTTTCTCCTCCAAGCCATGAATGATGCCGTAAAATGTGAGCATGAGAGGTCCATCCATCTGTTCATTGACTCACTTCTGAACGAGCAGGAGGCCATCAAGGCATATAGCTGTGGAAGCAGTGAGATGTTTGACCGTGGGATGTGCCTCGGGTGTCAGAAAAAACGCTGCAACACCATTGGCTATGATGTCAGCAAGGTCCGACAAGCCCGCAGCGTCAAAATGTTCACAAAGACTCGCGCCTCCATGCCTTTTAGAGGTACAGTATTTTCTAATATACTTCACCCCGCTCATTGCTTAACTTAAACTTCTGGTACTGTTGCAAGATAAAGAATGGTTTGCTGTTTTTCATGCTAAGTTATGTTTCTTTTCCAGTGTATCATTATCAGCTGAAAATTCACTTCTCAAGTAAGGTCAACCAATCAGAGATGGACCCTTCCCTCACTGTTTCCCTCCATGGTACTAAAGGAGATGCCGAGAACCTTCCCCTTAATGTGTGAGTAGCACTTTTGGCTTACAGTTCAAAGGTCACCCAAACAAAGCATAGGCATAATGGGCAAGAAACATACCTCTACCTTTTTCTGAGGTAAAATTCACATTTTGGACCAAATGATTCAACACATGAAACATTTAGGTCAGAGAGTGTATAAAGGGTTCGGTATGTCTCTACCGTAACTCACTGTTCTTCTCCGTGGATGGAGGCATGCACCAAAACCTTGTTTATAATTAAACCATTAGACACGATAATCACAGGATGTTAGTCAGACTGTGATTTACTGAGAAAATCTCACGAGATCTTTCCTTTGCAGGAAGGAGAAAATTGCTGCCAATAGAACACATTCTTTTCTTCTGGTGGCTGAGAAGGACATTGGGGACCTGCTGATGCTCAAGTTCAGATGGGAGGAGTCCACCAGCTGGTCTGCATCTTCACTCCTCCGCATGGTGTCATCATGGTGGTCTGGTGACTCAGCCACCCCCAGTATAGACGTCCACAAAATTCGCATCAGAGTTGGAGAGACACAGAAAAAGTACGCTTTGATTCGGCATGATTCAGTGAGCAATTCCAGCAACACAAAGGCTGGTAAAAGAAACAGTGTGTCAAAGCTGGCCTAAGTATTTCATATCCCATCTCACTAACTTCTTTATACTTTTCTCCAGGATTGTCCTTTGTGTAAAAGATCCCAAAGCTGTTAACATGGCCCAGGAAGTCACTTTTGTAAAATGCAAAGATGAGTGGAGAAGCCCATCACGAAGGTAAGTTGTTGACATTTTTTTTTTATTGTAAATCAATACCCCTAACTATTTTCTTTCAAGTATATGCTCACATTTTGATTTCATCTTCAGGAAGAACCTACAGACCCACTCACACAGTTCCTGAAAGGAAGAATCATGTGTTGCTTGAGAGACTCCTTATTAAGGATGCAGTCCGCGATTCAGTTTGCAAAAGGTTGTTGATATTTGAGCTCAACAGCCAATGAAATGACTCATATACCTGCCGTGTTGATTGGCTGGGAATGTTTATGACTCTATCTGAGCCACTATGTTTGATTCCCATTTACATGGCCAGGACTACGTATGAACTTGAGGAGAAATTCGCTGAATTTGTCAAAAAGTGTAAGGGATTAGAAATCGTGGACTGTACCTTTAATAGTCATAGAATAATTTATGATGGCGTTATTTATTTTTTGTATTCTGCAAACACAAGCACGTGTACACTGTATTACATCCTGATCCCACGGTGTTGAGTACAGACTGTACAGCGATTGCTACTATTTAAAACATGTGAAAGCATATTAGAAGCACAGCCTTTGTGACAGACGGCCAGGTACAACGAACACATGAAATATTGCTTTAATTCTAATTATTTTCTATCCAAATCTTTGGTTAGTTTAACTAAATCATAGATATACACCCAATTTAGAAATTAGCAAATTTTTGAATATGATCTGTCACTTTTTAGTGTAATTTAGTTGTGTACTAGGACATGTTGTCCTAAAGTGATTGTTGGAGCCAGGTTTTTCTTTTGTCAGGAAATTTGGCATAAAATGATCTAAATGTATTTATTCTAAAGCACTTTTGCAGGTGCTATGATTTTTAAGCCTGCGAGCCAATGTTAAACTGTGGGTTGCCATATATAGAATGCAAATCAAATCATCTACAAAAAATATAATTGAGTTCAATTAATTTCTCAGTAAAAAATAACTGTAAATTCACCAAATAAACAGAATTAACTTGTCTTCCCATGAAAAGATTTTGAACCCATTTCCAGAACAATTTGGTCAATTACATGATACAAAAAAGTAATATACCGGTAATACAGCTACTGGACTAATAAGACTGAGTATCTGCCTTTTTAAATGATACCGTTCACATAAAGTGTCATGTCGGTATACATGTCTGATCACTAATCTCATATTGTAATATCATGTCATATAAAGTGTAATGCAATACATATCACTATGTATATAAATGTAAATGGTATGATGATTTGGATTGCTTCTTGAAGGTGTTTCAGTACTGTAACCACTATTTTTAGTTCCACTCAATCCATGGTACAAGCAGAACATGCATTGCACTTTAAACCTTAGGTGTATGTTAAAACAAATATATATGTTTTTGTTCAAGAGGGTCAATAACCTGCTGGTAACTGGTTTACACGGTACAAAATGTTAATAGATATTTATGTGTTTTTTTATTGTTGTGATATCCATAAACTTCAAAAATACAAAGACATTAATAATTGTGATGTACATATACATACTGTAAATAGAAATACTTTAATAAACTAACTTTTCTGTATCTAAATCTAAATATTTGTATTATGGGTTTGTTTGCTAGTGTATGCAGAATTTCACATTGAAATACATACATTAAAGTTATGTTTTAATTTGAAAGTCTGATTTAGAGAATTGTTTTTTTAATATATACCATACTTTCAGAGGTCAGCAATGCATTTCAGCCCAACTTTATTGTACTTCCTTTTCTTGTTTACAGAAAATTATACAAATAACATTATATTTGAAGTCAGAAGTTAGTATTACAATGATGTGATATATCTAGTCAGGACTAGAGATGGAGCTTGTTTGAGGTGAGGGTAAGGGTTGTGGTAGGGTATTTCAAACAAGCAATCAAATGAATGTGTCACCAAAATTGTATCCCTATGTCAAGTGATCCTCCTTAAAACAACAGCTTCTGTTATCCTATTGATTTCCACTTAGATTAACCGCCATTTTTTTTTCTTTGAAGTAATAATGGATTTGATATCAACCAGCTTACTTTACTTCCAGCCAGAAAAAAGACCCCTGATGCATTGGTACAGGTGGAAATACACACAAACATCTCTCTCTGGCCGGCTGTCAATCAAACATGTAGAATTGTGTCAAAGGCTCTTGGGGGTAGTGTAATGTGGAAACCTGGATGATAGTCAAGACTCAAATTAGACATCAAGTTGAAATAGCTCTGCAGGGACAGGCGATGGGAGGCTTGGAAGCCTGTGTGAAGCCTGTACTCAGAAGAGTTCAAATAGCGTCAGGGCATGTTTGGACAGATGGAGTTAAACCCAGGTCCAGCTTCATTAAGCCCAGCGAGCTCACAACTGTAGAAAGACATGTTTTCCCATCCACAAAACGCCACCAAACCTTTTGCACAAGGCTTGGACACGAATACACAGAGCAGCACTGAATCAGTATAAATTATGCTTTTAAGTTTGCTTTTGGCATTTGCAGGGCCGCAGATTGACAAAAAAAATGGCAGGATTATTCTGCATTAGGCTGTCGTGTTCACTTGTGATGGCAACGGAGAGGCAGGAAGGGGGGGATCAGTGTTTAGTCAGTCTCATCCGTCTCCAAGGGGCGTCCAAACAAGAGCACGGTGCCAGCCATAACGGCAGAGAGAGTGAGGATGGCCAGAAGAATAGCCCACCAGTGTGCCTGGGGGGAAAATAGAATTACTTTTGTGAAAACTTCACCTTGTGAAATGCATGTGAGAAGGACAAAGCGTAGGAGTTTATGGTGACAAACAGGAACCAAAAAGTCAGAGAGAGCATAGATGATAAAAAAAAAGATTGTTCAGTCAAATAGTCAGATGGATGTTTGTGAAGAGACTGATTATGGTGCAATTGAAGGAAGACTAAATATAAATATATATGTTAATTACATATATAATGTTATATCTAATGTCGCAATGGATCTATCTGTTTAATGCAGACGTAAACGTACCACCATCCAGTCAGCCAAGTCCTCAAAATCATCCAGGTGGAGAAATGCATTCTTGAGCCTTGCTATTGGCCCATCAGCATCCAGCAGTCGACAGACTTGGAACTTGTCGCAGTAGCCCTGATTCCCTGAACAGGGAGCCCCAGACACCAAGGCCACGCGCTTTCCTCGGAAATGCTTGGCCAGAACGGAGGAGATAGTGCTCGCACATGTTTTGGGTTTGTCTGCCAACGAACAAAGACGGCAAAGAACTAATTTGTTTTGCTTTTTTAATGCCTTTCCTGATGTTTCTCTTGGATTGTAATTCAGTCAGACTGTTTTTTCTAAGTGATTTTCTGTTGACTTTGTGAGAAAATAAATAAGAAAACACTACACTTACTGATTTGTTGACAACACATGTGGCATTTCTCTCTCATGGACTCTCCCGGACAGTCACATTGCTCCAGGCCGTACTTCACACAGAGAGACAGAGAACACTCCTGAGACGAATAGAAAAGATGATTTAGAGCGCTTCGTGTGTGTGTGTGTGTGTGTGTGATGGTGGGGTTGCTAGTGGGGGGCTAACTCTTTTTCATTCAGGACATGTAGAAAAATAAAAATGCGGCTGGAGATGTTGCCAGGTTTCCCAAAAATTCCTCAAAATTCCCTCCAATTGCTCGTGTCTCCACAGGAAGGCATGCTTCTCTAGAGGGCGATCTATGAGAAAATGTACATGTACAGCACATTTACTCCTCTTTCACAGCAACATTGTTCGCCAAGGCCTCATTCATCATCACAATGGATGACAGGATTCAACCAAAACCAACACAGTCAATATGGCCACATACTGTGAAAGCACAATACTCACTCCCGGTTTGAAAGGGTTTCCTTTTGGAACGGCGTAAAATTTCAAACTCAGCGCGTGGGATGTGTTTCTAATTAGTAACCAAGCGCCAACATAGCCTCTTACTAGTGGAGCATGTTTGATTCTTTTGTGCAGTTTAATCTTCACAATTGTGGCTATGGTTGGCTCGGCATTGACCTTCATCACATTCCAACGCACCCCTTGAAGACAGACACGTGTCCCCAGACTGCAGATGGTCATGTTGGCTTTGGGACTGGGAGCAGGACAGAAAGGAGAGGCCCCAGTGCACCCGCTCTTCATCTCACAGTCTGACTCTTCCTCACATGGCGTACCCGGGGCTTTGAAGTCACAGTTCAGGCTGCAGCAGAGGCCTTGGCTGGGACTGGAGTGTAGGTCAAAGAGTTTGGCAAGGGAGTTCAGACGGATTAGAAGAGGCATGCACAACACCAATGTACAACTTGTACGTTTGCCATTACCATAAAGCACTGCCAAAGTTCTCCGTTGCATTTAGACACTCTAATCCAAAATGACTTACAGTATTGTGAAAGCATGCATTTTTATCAGTACTTGGACTGCAAAAGACTTGACCCCTTGACCTTAACAGCTCTTGAGCCATGCTGTTTCTGCTCAACTATTAGACCAATTACTGACCTGCAAGGGCATTTCCAAAACCTCACTTAACCTGAAAGTAAATAACAATACCAGTGTAGCTAACAGCACAAAAGTGAAAAATGTATTTAGCACACGAGTAATTAGAAAGGGAGTCCCATACCTGCAGATCTTGTTTGGTTTCAGGCGACACTGTACAGCCAGAGACTCCTTGGCACTGTAACAGCACGGGTCAGTGTCGTTGTGCCCCACGTCACACTCCTCTCCGTCTTCCACGATCTGGTTTCCACAGATGGGCTGATCACTGACTAGAGCAAGACAGAGCATGCACACGGACACATCCGAGTTGGACAAGGATGAGTTGTAAA
>NC_045161.1:6401277-6534658 GCF_900700415.2 Clupea harengus | reverse complement strand
TGCTTGCCATCTAGCTAAACTTTTTCACATCCAGTTTCTTTTTTGTGATCACTTGCACAGCGTAGACCTTGATGTCAAGGCAGGTGAATGGAGGAGGCATTGTTTACCTCATATGTTCTCAATTCAGATGCATGTGTAGTCCCACTACGGAAATGGGCCAAGAACAAAATGCTCTTTAACATTCATATCTTAACCACATGTGTACCGTATAGGGGTCTGGAGCCACGCGCTAACTTGAGCGTATTCACTCGCGAACAATGCATTCTCATCAGGCGACTCGCATCACGAGCGGACTGTGGTCTCTGTCGGAATGCCATGTAGCTCTGCACAACACTAAGGTCACTTCTGAAGTGTCAATGTGATTCAGTCCCTCCCAAAGCTAGTACTGTAAAATCTTTCAGAGCGTCGAGCGAATGAGTGCCAGCTCCAGAACCGCTTTACACGGGCATGAGACCCCCTCCAGGAACCTTGACCCCCTCCGAGTGTTGGGGTTTTATGAGTAGGAAGATCCTTTTCGTTTTGGTTAGTGGTGTTGGCTTTTCACCTTCTCCTCTATGTTGGTTGTCAGTGGCTTTAAGTGGTTAGTGCATTATTGTTCTGTTATTTTTCACCTTCCCTGAGGGAGCACCTAGACCTGTTTTTGTCCTGGTTAGTCAGTTTGCCTTTGGTAGGGTATAGCAATGGAGTGTTTTTTTTTTTTTTTTTGTTTTATTTAACCTGTGAACAGATTGTTATTTCTTTATCTGTACTGATAGGAGTCAAAAGAGCTTCAGCCAAGAGCTAAAGAGTTGGGGGATTTTAAACAGGATCTAAGGGCCTCTTTAAGTGAAGCTAGGGAGCGGTTGACTTGTCCTACGATGGCCCTGCCAACAAACAACCTCTCTATTGCGCCGTTAATATCGATTGGGCTGTGCAGTCAATCTCCTTGAGGGGAAATGCCTATTCTGACCATTCAAAAAAAATCTGTGTACATTGTCTCTCTTTGCTTTGAGCTTTAGCAATAAAAGTACAACAAAAAATAAAACAATAATAAAAAAGTTCAAAGCAGCTAACTGCTGAAACATGTTGTTATGTATAAGTTTATGTACAATTGTCATATCAAATGTATTTGAGAATTACATTAAAATTTTTAACAGTACAAAGTTTTTGCCTCTTGTTTCTCTATCTGAAATTAAATTCTGCATCTCCTGCTTGGATTGCCTTATCTTTCTAGTAAAATGTGGTAGTGGCCACTAGCTGGCACTCTTGGGTTAGTAAGTGGATGCAGGTGAAGTGAGCATTATATTTTCCAGACAAGCTGTGCACGTTTTTCAGAATTGACCCGTTTGTAGCAGATTTCAAAGAGTAAGTGTTCTGAATATCTCTAGAAATCATTTGATTCGTGTGATTTTGGTGAATATTATACAATTTGACAACAGTAGGGAGGCCAGGCACTTGGCTTATGGGGAGTGTTACACAACATGTCCTGGTTTTCCAAAACTCATCTAACTTTATTTTATCACTTCTCTGCCATTATGCCTAAAAAACACATGCTTAGTAATGGACTAAAAGTAGTGTTAAACAGACACCTCAACAAACATGCTGTTTGATTCAACCTCTTTCGGTTTTCTCAGCATCTTCAGACATTTGGTAAATTAATGCTATTTGGTTTTGCAGAGGCAATATAAGACATCTTTGTTGAAATGTTATCAGCAGATAAGAATCAATGACACATTTTTACAAAAATAGTGTCATGTTTTAATAAAATACATTTTGCTAAAATAGTTTGCCTGACTAAACACAATTTGAACTCAAGATGGCACTGATGTTTTAGTTGCTTGCTGCCTTGTTTTGCCTAACATTCTTAGGTAATCCCATATTTTCATACTACCTGCTGAAATAGTTTGAAAAGACCTTAGAATATTACTTTTGTCACACGCAGTGTGCTATAACGCGGTTGTGAAGTGGTCCCCTGAGTTTGTAAAGTTTCTGCCCCAATATAAGAGCACTGATCAAGAGCACGTGGCTCTTTGAGGAACCAAAGCCCTTGTTCTAATGTCCACAATGGCTGTCTACAAATACATGCGTAACTTTGGACTCTAGACCATAGTTTTGCACTGACCTTTTTTATCCGTTTGTGCAATGATGTGCAAAACTGCATTTTCACTGCGGATTCAAACAAGTTTCAAAATGTACTCTCGAGGGGAAATTTAGATTGATTTCACAGTTTCTCCTTTTCAAACCGTATTTACATTTTCTGCTAGTTTTTTTTTGCAGGATTGATTTTGTTTATTTCAGTTTGAAAGTGTAATGTGGTTAGTATGGTCCAATGTGATTGATTGAGACTGCAGGGCGAAGGGTCTTCTGTCAGCCAGGACTTCTCATGTGAAAGACAACACTTCCAGCCCTCCAGGCCAATAGACTGGAGGGGTTTGAAAAGTACCAGGATATCCACATAAAAAGAGCCCAGTCCCTCTGCAGTCAGCATTGGGTGAATCACACATTCTTATGTGTTTAGGAAGTGCATGTGTCCTTGCAGGTCCTGAACACGTGTGCCCTTCTACCCCATAGCTGTAACAAAATCGCTGTATCACAATTGACGACCTTTGGTTGTCTTCGCTGAAGAATTTGGTATAGGCTATATGGCCATGTTCAGAGAAAGCCCACAGAAAGTGGTGAAACGCGTTCTGCCAAACGAAAAGTTGTTTATGTGGAAAGGTTCCTATTAAGAACCCTTCAATAGCCAGGTTCAACCAAGCTGACGTGCTTAACTATTGAACATATTTAGTTGAACTGACTTGACATCTGTAATCACAAGACAATTCAGTGTATGTAATGTATGTGACGGCCACTTCTATATTTCGGAATAATAAACATTATCCATGAGGATGGTTAAAAAATGAATGTAAAAATACTGAAAAAAACAGTGTTTTGGACAGCTAGTTGTGAAATTGTGTTTCTCAGAATTTCTCAGAAAAGTTTGACTCGTCCAAGGTCAATGTTTCTGGTTCACAATGGCACATAAACACCTTCAGTGAAACTGACATGATTTGATTTTAGTTGTGTACTTTCACTGAAATGTTATTCAATGAAATCGTACATAGAGGTATGACTGACATTTAGTGCAGACAAAGATGGGAGCAGATCAATGGCATCCTCAAGAGAATCTCTCCTGTCTGAATGAGCCCAAGGG
The DNA here is from genome assembly GCF_900700415.2 of Clupea harengus. NCBI lineage: Eukaryota > Metazoa > Chordata > Actinopteri > Clupeiformes > Clupeidae > Clupea > Clupea harengus. Next base: position 6,531,486 of record NC_045161.1, on the reverse strand, counting down.
TAGTGATGTGAAAGATGAATGGATCTGGGACATGGTATCTACTGAGATCCAAATCACCATCACTGTGTTTCTAGTTCATTTCTGGCCACTTCACTGTCCAGCTCATTGACCCAAAGCACACAAGGTTTGTAATATTTTGTAATCTTCTTTTTCATCTCTCGTCCCAGTGCCCCTCCTTCCCCTTCTGCCTCTATACATTTCCCAAGCTTAGGTAGATGCCTGCCCCCCCACCACACACATACACACACACCACACACACACACACACACACACACACACACACACTTTTGAGCCAAGTTCTGCTCAAGGCTTTGTGCTCGTTCTTGGGGGTTTGGGCCCAGGGTTCCGTAATGAACTTTGTGTTGTTTATCCTGAATGAAGTCACATTGAACGGTCAGTCACGACACAAGAATTATAATATCCAAAACACTGTCATGTTGCATGAATACAAGACAAAGACGCCATTAAAATGTTAGAATTGGCCACAAAATTCACAAATGCAGCCAACAAAAACAAAGACTCCCAACAGCATCAGATCTATGCACACCTCGTCTGATGTTTATTTCCAAAAGGTTTGGCTTCTTCCCTCATGCATATGAAAACACTTATTCATTCCTTCATGTTTAAACATCCAGGCCCTGGGAGAGCGTGGCCCTTCCTGATGGGTGGGACACGGCTGGCTGCAGAAGTCTCAAGTGTGGGCTCTGGAGGTGGACAGCTCCTGACGGACACACGGCAGGGAGGAAGGGAGGGAGGGAGGGAGGGAGGGAGAGGAGCACGGAGCGAAGAGCCTCCTGACAGCGCCTCTTTAAAATGCCAGACTAAACAGAGGGCAGTGTTGTGTGCCTCCCCTCTCTCCCACAGGGCCAAAGGTGATTGAGGTGCTTGTCAATGGCTGAATGTGCTTGGACCAAAATAACTTTGTGTGTGTGTGTGTGTGGGAGAGTGAGTATGAAGATTTTGTTGTTGTGTGTACAGTATACAACAGAAGTGAGTACACCCCTGTGCAATATCATTTAAATGTCAAATTATTCAAAATAATATAACATAACAGTAATTGCATTACTTCTAAGTTGAGCAGTAGGGTATCTGCTCTTATGTAAAGATTATGCAAATGTCTGGAGAGACGTTCCGCCATTTTGCTCTTTGCTGAAAGGGTTGTGTTGCTCTACCTTTTCCTTGAAAATAATAATAAACATGTTCTACTGGATTTAAACAAGCCAACACATCTGGCCAGGTCTTTTTTCTTTAGAAACTCTTGCGTGATTTTGGCAGTGTGCTTTGGGTCGTTATGCTGGAATATTCTTCTTCTGCCAAACGTCTGGAGATGAGGAGTCATCTTGTCAGCAAGAATTCTGGTATATCCACAGGCCTTCATGGTGCCATCTATAAATGTCATCTTCCAATCACCTTTTGCACTCCCATATGCAGCCCCATATAATGTCACTCCCACTTCCGTGCTTCACTGTTGGGACGATGCTCTCACTGTGGTAGTCCTGGCCAGGTTCATGCCAAACATGCTGGACCTCATCTGAGCCAAACAAGTTTATCTTGGTCTCACCTTACCAAAGAATGCGCTACAAACTTTCATCCGGTTTCTTTTCATGTTCTTTAGCAAAGTTTTGCATTTTTTGTGCTGAAGAGCAAGCAAGGGTTTCTCTTGGACATCGTCCATAGAGGTCCTGCACTGTCTGAGCTGCCACAGTAACTCAGATTTCCATTGATAGCCCCTGTGCCAAGTCCGAAGCACTTGCCTATCTGTTCTTCCAGAGCTGGATTGTGCAAGTAGCACGCTGTCTGTGGCGTAATTCTAAGAGGATGGCTACTATGGCGCTGATTGGTGGTACTATGGCTCTTTCTATACCTCCTGATTACTGCTGCAACTGGGTTTTGACTGATTATTAGTTAGGTCACAGATCTCCGTGTATCCTTTTCCACCTTTGTGAAGTCTCACAATCAGATTTTTCAATTCCTCCGTCAATTCTTTTCCATGTGGAGTCATGGTGCAGATATGCAGATAGAAATAGCCAATAGGTCCAACATTGAGAAAGTTCTGATGTTCACAGGTAATTCTATAACAACATTCATGCAATTGGGCTAATTTGAGATCCAGGCCTACTCAATGTTATGTCACAGATTTTCTAACATGTGTGTCAGAGATCACACGTGTTATTGCTTTTGTTGCATTGAGTTTCTATTTTTAATATAGTCTTTCTAAAGTATTCTACTTGTCAACTTAGAAATAATGCAATTATTGAGAGGTGATACAAGCTTGGATAATTTGACATGTAAGTGATATTGCACAGGGGTGTTGTATACTGTATGTGTGTGTGTGAGGGAATGTGAGTATGGAGATTCTGTATTGGAGTGTGTGTGTGTGTGTGTGTGTGTGTGTGTGTGTGTGTGTGTGTGTGTGTGTGTGTGTGTGTGTACGTGTACGTGTGCGTGTGCGTGTGCGTGTGCGTGTGCGTGTGCGTGTGCGTGTGCGTGTGTGTGTAAGTGTGTGTTTTTCATTTGAGCTGTGAGCCACTCTGTCCAGTGGGTCAGAGACTTACCTCAAAATTATATTTTGTACCTCACCCAAATGTTTATTCCTTTTGATAGCTGTACCCAAAATATGATACACACAACGGTTTTCATGACTAAGAAAGATAACAAATAAGTGGAGTGTGGACTGGTGGAACCCTGGCCAGGGCTTTCTTTTTGTTTTGTGTTATATAAGCAAATCAGTGGAGGCACAGGAATAGCAGAGGCTTGCACGTCTCTGTACTGATGGCCGTATTTATCTCTTCCATAATTTGTTTTCGTTGTAACCATGGTCGCGCGGAGCAACGCTAGCTGCTGCTCAGACCAGACCCCATGTCTCACAGAGAGTCATTTTCCAGGTTTTTACTCTCAGGAAGGAAAGTAAGCCATGTATCAGTTTTGTATGACTCCTCGTGTCTAGTCGTGGCCATAAATGTCTCCACTCACTGCTATTTTTAAGGGCTGAAGCCTAGAAGGACTTTATATGAGTGTCAGGGTCTGTGTTCATGGAATGCCATTGCATGTATTGTTTTGTTATTTGCATGAGTCTGTCATGTTATTTGACATTTTCAATGTCACAGTCAAATGTTGATATATTACCAGCAATCCTATTTTATTACTGACATTTACCATAATGACTTCATTACCGTGTACTTTTTCCGAGACTGATGAAAGCCTGTGCTGTTTCAACGAACTGATCTGGAGACTGTCCAAATAGTCCGGTTTTTGTGTATTTGTATTTGCATGTGTATTTGTTCAAATTCATCATCTTATCTCATTTCCCTTGTTGAGTGAATATCTGGTCCCTTCATCTCTGTTTTAGTTGTTTAGCCCAAGAGAGGGATGTTCCTCTTTCTGAGGAACTGGGAGCTTTCCATGGAAGCAGAAGTGCCTCCTCCCTCTCAGATAATGAGGTTTAGTTCTCTTAACAGCACGTTCACCTTACTGCGCATAACCTGCAGAGTTGTGAAGGCTGAAGATAAGTTGGCTGTTTGAACCGCCCCAGTCACGTCAATTTTCTTTTTTTTTACACTTACCACGAGATGCATATCTTATCGTCATCTGAGCACATCCTCTGTCAGCACAGCGTGTCTTGTGCTGCTTCAAGCCTTTACTTTGGAACTAACACATCCTATGTTCATTTCTACTATATGGAGGTCGTGCAGGTCTAATGATCTAATCAGACACCACTCACGGGCAGGATGTTTGTTCTTCTTAGTTAGAGAAATTCTCCAGAAAACTGATCATGTACTGTGGCTCTGTGTAACAGATCTTTCCTGAGTTGAAATGACTATGAAAACCATACCAAATTCATTTATTTCTCTTCAGGTCTGTATTCATTTGGTCGAATAATTGGTGCTTTTGATGTACCAACGTTTTTTTTCCAGTCGAGATGCACAGTAGCTAGGATGGGGTGAAATGCAACACGATGGCGGAGGTGTTTCACATTTTCCTCTGCCACCCCATAGACCCTGGTGGCGTGACTCACCCATCCTGGCCCTGCGGTGTTTATACCTCTTGTAACGGTTCAGTGCAGGGGAAGTAGCCTAAACATCTGAGCGCCGCTGGCATGTTTGATCTTGTTTGTGTTTCTATGAAAACATGATACATGTGTGTGTCAGACAGATTTGCATTCACAATGTTCTTTGATCTCTCTCCGGAAATGGGGACTCTGTTGGCAAGCTGCATTGAGGTCACTGACGTATGGCGCATGGTAAATGTCAAACAGCACATTTACGCTCGCTTTCGGGGAAATTACAACTGCCAATTGAATGTTAACTCAGGTAACCTGAGGTTTCTGTTCCAGCCCTGTGCCCAGGTCAGTGAGTTACAGACACTTGTTTGATGTTGTGTCATTGTTACGACCCGGCTCTTGAGCCGCAACAAATGAAGAGCCAGACCACAGAGTTGTACAAAAATACTATTTATTCCTATATAACACAAAACACAGAGTAAAATAGTGAGTGCCAAGCACCAGCACCAAACACATGGTGTTCACCAGCCTCCAAAGCATGGGGTGAGCGCAAGGCCTCCCCCTGAGGGCAAACCGCATGGCTTTTATCCACACCTCCCCAGGTGTGGACAATCAGGCTAAGTATGCCCATTCACCACCTAAAAGCTGTTGCACTGCCACTGCAAAGCCAGTATGGGAGTAGAGGGGCGTAACAGTCATTAACTATCAGAGATCAGCATAGTTAGCAGTAGTTCAGTTACAAGAATGCAGCCTACAGCTATATATTTTAGTGTGAGTCTTACAGATCAATTCTGGATCTGATGAAATTACATCTGGACGAAGTGAAGGGTCCCGTACAAGACATGAGGGAGAGTCAAGGGAATATGAGACAGGAATAAAACTAATGCATACACCAGTTCAGGATGTGTGTCATCAGCTGAAACCTTGGCAGTGTGCCTAATTGAAATGGAAAACAAAATATCCCCCCCCCTCCTGTGGCTCAATTTGCCTCATGCTAGGGGTAAGTTGATCTAGCTGACAGGGTAAGTTGAGGCATCTGAGAAACTACAGCATTACCCAGATTTTCAGTTATTTCAGGAAATTGCAGCTATTTCAGTAAACTTCAGTTATTTCAGGAAATGACCCACACCACCACAGCTTCACAGGTGAAAATAAACAAGAGAGCAGTGGTTCACATTCTTCACCATGCTAGAGCACACAGACACACCATACAAATTATAGGTGAGGCTTTGGCCCTGTCCTCTGGGGGAATTAGGGGAGACTAACCATGCCCCTGGAGAGTGGTGAGTGGTGCTGGGCCCTGGAACTTCAGCTGCGATGCGTTGACCTCCAAGCCAAACACCACGGGCCAATGTGTCTGACTCTCCCGCTATCCACTGTTGCTTTTATCACCTCATGCTTGACCGCCGGTGGCTGGGGGGGCAGAGGCAAGCTAAATAGAGCATTGTGGCCTTCACCGTGTTTACGCTCCGCATCAGTGAGAGCGGGCCAACAGAGGAGAGGCCTCGTGTGTCTCAAACCTGAATTCCACGACGCGAGAGGAATACACAGCAGCGCCTTGTGTTGTTTGTCCATGCAGGGCAACGATGTGATGACAGCAACGCCTAAATATTGAGAAAAGACATTGTGGGGATGGAGGCTCCATGTGCATTATTTTGGTTGCGTTAAAATAGACGGCTGTCTGATGAGTCATAAACATAATGCGTATGCCATATCTGAGTGATGGGTTAGTCATCATGGTGATAATGCTTTGTTTGTAATTTGACATATCCAATCAAATTAGCCCCAAACAACTGAGTTCGTGGATGGTTTCACATAATTGTCTTTGCTGCTAGTGAGGTTTCACTGCACTCTGGTTAGAGAGTTTCTGACTGCCTACCCCATTCTATTACAATCATACAACCTCAAATTGCTATCTTGCCAAAGGTTATTTATTCCTTTGGGCGTTTGGTTGGACAGATAGATAGTGCCTTTGACGGTTGACCGAATGTCCACGTTTCGGGAGAATAGAGGAAAGGAAGGAAACAACCCCTTTACCACAGAACCTCATTTGAATAACAGATTTCTAGGTTCAAAAGGTAAAATGTATCTCAACGTATTCTCTTCACCAATGCACTGAGCCATCGGATTTTAGTCATTAATCTGGTAGTTCAGGAGTTCTTCAAGACATCAAATCCAGATAGTTGACACAAAATAAAAAGCACTGCTGAGAATTTTTGAAAATACTTATCATCATTCATTTTTTCTCTCTCCAAATCGAATGATTCCTTTTGTGAACCCAGCGTGAACGTAAGCCGAGACGTTTGAACCACTGGTGCTTGAAGCTTTTCAATTTTGTCCCCCTGCATGGTGCTCTTTCATACAAGCCCCATCGGAGCTTTGCTGACAGTACCTGTCTGCTAGATTTCCTTTAATGCTGACCAAAAAAACTTTTGTGCTATACAGACCAGAAAGTCTGGAGTTTGGAAATGCATTTTAACTAGCCATTGCTTAACAATACGTGACATTCTCCACAGTTAAGTCCATATTATTGTTTGCAAATGTCGGTTCTTTCCTCATTGAAAAGACTAGCTTGAACTGGCTCGGCATACACACTTAACAGAGCCTGAAAATAATTTGAAAACCAAGATGCCACTCAGGTCATTTGGTGTTTTTAAGTCACTCTATTGTGTGAAGGAAGGCTTTGTTGTGTGGAATGAGGACGATGCTGAGGCAGGAAAAGCAGAAAGCTCCCACAAATTTGCATCGGGCAAACAGATTACTTTTTGTCTGGATGAGAATTGAAATTAGGTCACTTTTGGTTCCACTTGATTTGATGTGGCACAGAATTTAGCAAGTGCAAAGGTACCTCTGTGAGGTTCGCATTTGTATGTCCTGAAAGAACAGTGGTCGATGAATGGACTTCCGTTGGGCACCACCATATTTACAAACGAATACAGTGAATACCTGCAAATATCAGATTGGAGTCTGGTTCTGTCTGGTTCTGTCTGGCTATTGGGTTTATAGTTTTCACCTCCCATTCAGTTCAGGAGGCTCAGAGCAGCTCTTTCATGTCCACCTACATCCCCATTCTGTACAGAGCGACAGGTTTCAGCTAGGGTTTTTTTCTTCTTCTGGGGGGCAAGGTTCAAAAAGTAGCCAGAATTCTAATATAACGATTGTTATATGTGTCTTGCAAGAATTCCCCTATCAGTCATTGCTTCTAGTTCAACCAAACGGTGAATGTGCTTTTCTCTGCTCCCTACAAAGGCAGTATGCGGTGAGCAGACATCTGCTCCCTAAAAAAGGCAGTATCCGTTGAGCAGACGTCTGCTCCCTACAAAGGCAGTATGCGGTGAGCAGACGTCTGCATAATGTCTGCTGGCCCATCGCTGAGGTTGGTGTTCCTTGTTTCACAGCTTAGAACCAGCTATTGAAACCTTTGGACTTAATTAATTAACACTTTATTAATAACATTTATACTGTAGGCTTATCTGCAACAGAACTATTACATGATTTTTTTGGCTGGTTCAAACCATATACTTCAGCTGAAGTGGGTGTATGGAAATAAAGACACAACTGTGGCTTTTTAAGCCGATAAAGTTTATTAAACAGTCATGGAAGTATGTAATATAATATATAATACACATTTTGACCCATTTGGCACCAGGTTATTCAATAAATAAATGTTCCTCTTTGTCAGTGATGCAATCTAAATAAATAATCATAACTTATTCTTTAATAAATACAGAAAAAAACCTTTCACAGATGCATTGCATCAACTTTTCTGAAGTCAGTCGACAGGGTCGAACAATGCCAGAATGCAGGGTTGATAGCCACATTAGTCTTGAATGGAATAACAAGTCTGGAAGCACAAGAAGCATTTTGGGGGGAAACCAGTGAGATATTTGGTGAGATGTCAGACATGGCATCCAGCAGCAACAAAAGTGGGACACAGAAGACTTTTACATATTTTCCTCTTGAAATGTGTTTTCGTCTACTTTATATCAATAAAGCACATTAAAGTAGCAGAATTTGGACAAACATTTGAGCAGGTACCGCCATTTCAGAAGCGCACTAATGCCTCTGTGGGAATACCAGCTTAAGACTGGAGTTAGTATGCTGAGGTATCAGCAGTACATTTGGAAGCTATTTCAAGCAAGGGAATTATGGCCCATTTCGATTCATTTGGAGACAATAAAATCACAGTGTTCAGCGAAAAAAAAAAAAAATTGGTCCTAATTAATTAAATTGACAATCATCACAATGAATATGTCACATGCCATCATAATGCCATAAACCATCTACATGCTGAAATAAAAATAACATGAGCTTTCACCTCACTGCATGCATTTACTCCCATTGCACTGAAGACACCTCAGCTGAATGTATCCGCCATTAACACTACTTCAGTCCAAAGGGAATCCTTTGGTTTTTAAGCACAAGAGACTTGAGAGTATTACGGTCTTGGTGAGCCTGTTGTCTCTGGGCTTATGTCCAGCCTTCCTCTTTAATTATCTCTCTGCTGTAATTATTTGATTGGACTTAAGAGGTCTTTCATCTGGTCTCTAGTTGTAAAGTTTCCTCCCTCTGATGCCAAGGAGATGTCAATGAGAATATTCAGATGATTTACTGTCAAGCTGTGGAAGATTTTTACTGAATCACTGAACAGAGTATTAGTACTGCTGAGAATGGTTTACTATACATCAATGTTTTCTTCCCATACATAAATGCTTGTCCGTGTGCATGCTCTTGAGATATTTCTGATATTCCATGCAATTCGCTGATTCTTTTTTCCAGATAACTGCATGCTTAACTGGCCATCATCCATCTTTGTAGGAGCCTGATTTTTATTGCTTGTATACAGTGTTTTACACAATCTCTCCATCAGATTAAGCAAGGTATAAAACTTCTAAATGTAATTGCAACGAAGTAAGCACAGCCCACAAGGCTGCTTAAACTAATGATTGGGTAACTATTAATAGATATCTGCATTGTGGCTCGTACATTCTCTATTAGCATACACAGGGTTTTGGCTCGGTCAATTATACAGGAGATAAGTGGATTAGTTTGGGCTATTGTGAGATTAGCACAAATGGAATGGATTTGTTGAGGCTAAATGAGGGGAAATCTGAAGTCCTATACATCTTGGTTACATCTACAGAGGGGCATACGTCCACCATATAGCCATCAAACCAAACCATCTTCCTAAAGATTTTTAGTGGAGTTCAGATTGTCTTGTTTTTAACCCTTTCAGAGCAGAATCACTGATTTTTTCTGAGCTTTTGCCTGAGGGGAAAGATGTATCACAACATCAGTGTCATGATACCGCAAATGGAAGGAATACAAAAAGTCATGGATGAAAACCCTTCTTGTCAATCCTTGATTGAATGTTAGTATTTCAACCTATGTGGTGGTTAAACAATGAAATAACCTACCACAGTTCATGACCAAATGTATCCGATCCAAATGACCTACACCAGACTCTGAATGTCAGCAGCATTTGAGTGAGTCGCACAAAAGCTACCCAGGTGCAGTGATGGCTCTGCATGGGAGGTCAAAGGGCATTGCATTGTTTGTGTTCCTTCCAGACAGGCTTAGAATGCAAAGTGAACCTTTATGGGATAATCAGGTTTGGCAATGCTCTTGGGAACACGCCAATACATTTCCAAAACAGTGCTCACATTCGATGTGAACCTTAATGTAACCTTGAATTTAACATTTGAATTAAGGGGGTCAATGGCCATTAAACAAATTGCTTTGAAAGAGTTTGGTCATGAGAATATGATGTGTAGCATTTTTGTCTTCCGCTGAAACTTAAGCAGAAGTAGATTTATGTTGTGTTTGTTTCCATGAAGATGTCTACGTTGAAGTCTACGTCAACACAAAAAAATGAGGTAGATTTAAATAGCTTTCGGAAGGCTGGAGATCCCATTGCGTAATTTTAACGGTGATATCGGGGGAAAGCCTTTAATGTGGATACGTACAGGTTCATGTTTCCCCAAGTTCTCCGCTCCTTGCTGTTGCTCCACTAGTGCCGCCTCAGAAGTAGCCCAGCATTATCTCATTTTGGCAGCTCAGTTTAGTCTACGGCTCCACTCAAGCGTAGCATACATTAGCTGCTCAGCTTGGCCTCGAAAAAGCACTCTGTGGTATTACTATCTCGTTTAAATTTGTGATTAGGCTTTAAGGGGTAGAAGTCTGCCGTTTAGTATTGCTATGTCGGAATGATTGTATGTCCTAGAATTAGGAATTCGTCAAGACAATGCCAATGTGGTCGACGAGTCCCTGTGACTGAGCCTAGATGTGACTAGTGGAGCAACAATCAATAAATGTAACTTTAAGAGCTCATTGGGATAAGTTATTCATACAGTGTATTGGCTCGACAGTTTCAGGGAAAATATTTTTCAGCAAAGGCAATAAAAAAACACACATTTTGGTTTTTGTCTTTTGAAGACCAGGACAGTTAAAGGTTTGAAAAGGACTGTACAGTGTTCTCTCCTCCTGATGCTCCCCCCTCCCTGCTCACTCTGTCCCTTCTCTGGTATGTCAGAGTGAGTGATACAGTATCAGGGGACTGAGCTGGCCTTGTCGGGTCGGGTTACACGCAGCCACACTGACTGGCCGACAGCTCCTTAATGGTATGGTATTTGTAGTTGTTGTCCAAAAACGAGATATCCTCCTCATACGAGGTGGGCCGGCAGCAGGGGTTGTGGCGGATTTTTTTACCCTGAAGTCTCTTCTTCACGGAGGCCAGGGTGATGTCGTAGTTGCGTCGGCTGGCCGAGCACTTGCCGCTGCAGTATCGGAAGAGGACGGTCTCGTCTCCCTCGTAGCCAAGCTCCAGCTGGCTCACGGTGACCTCCAAGTTCAGCAGTGAGCACGGTGTCGTCACCTTCCGGGCGCGCTTAGTCCTTTTGCTCTCGCTGGCGTCCCCCCGGGCCTTTCGTTCCACCAGTGCCCCGATAACTTGCTTGAGTTCTCCCTCTGTGAAGCTCTGGAACATGTCCATGACTGCAAAAAAAATGAGAGGGGAACAACAATCTCTTAGAACAAAGGACAAAAGACAAGAGAGGAAATATTGTTACATGCATGAAGTATTTGATCGCTTCCCAGAACTTTCCAGAACTTTCCAGAAATCACCGGAAGAAATATTTTATGTCCACATGAAGTAAAGAACCAAATAAGTGCATATAATGCACCATGTACAGAAACATCAGTTTTTATACATATACATATACTTTGGTCAGAAATTGACTCGTGCATTTTATAATAATATGATATTCTATAGGCCTTCCTGCTGGCTTCTTGTTTCTTAGAAACTTCAACTTGACTGGAGCTTGGCAGGGCCTTTAAAGAACTGAATATAAAAGACTGCACTCAGTCAGCCCTGTGAAGATCACCCCATTTCCGCGCTGTGGTATGACAGATTACGTGCTTAGAGCAGTCCGGGGTCACAAGCCCAACTTAAGCCAGAAAAGCTCCCCACCATGATTGGAATTGTGTGGTGATTTGAATGCACTGCCCTGGCCACTGAGTGGAATCAAGTGTCTTAAGATTGTGTTGTTGTTAATATGAATTCAAATAATCGTCACGTTGAGAGACTTCGAGGGCAGTGAATGCACCAATTTAGAGTATTTGGAGTATTTTTGAAATACTGAAAGGATCACACAGTAATAGTTGAGATTGGACCAGGAATCTTCTGGAAAATAAGAGTGAACACATAATGATATAATTCCATGAAAACTACTATATGCCAACAATTTATGTTTCCTGTCTTTAAACAGATGGTCCCACAAAACCAATGTGCAGACAACTCTATCCCCAGTCTGTGTGAGTGAGTGAGACCCACTTAGTAAGGCTTTCTCCGCCAATCCTCTCATTACCTTAAGACACTTCTTTAGCGATTGGATTGTTGTTAGCACTCTCTGTGTTTTTGCATGTGAGAGTGTGTACTTTGAACTTACGGAGATTTGAGAGTGTGTATGTGTGTGTGTGTGTGTGTGTGTGTGTGTATGTGTGCGAGTGTGTGTATGTGTGCGTGTGCGTGTGCGTGTGCGTGTGTGTGTGTGTGTGTGTGTGTGTGTGTGTGTGTGTGTGTGTGTGTGTGTGTGTGTGCACATGTGTGTGCACATGTGTGTGTGTGTGTGCAGAGCATACATAGATGTGTCAGAATGGGTTTGAAATATGTGTTGCAACTCCATTGGATCTGTGTCCAAGTGGCCCAGGTGTTTCTCAACAGAGTGGACTATAAAAATGAAAACCATATTCTGTGTTTACTTTATTACAGCGCTGGCTGCATTTGCGTCTCACTCTATTTGGATTGCCACAGGTTAACCACAACGCACTGTGTGATGAATGCATTGTGTTCGACGCTGAAGGTAAGAGTTCGCTGGTTTATACTGGTCATGGCTTTGAGACAATGCTGTGTAAATGTTTACACTCTGGAGTGAAAACAGAATTCCTTGCATCTGACCTCAACCTAATTAATAAGCATGTAACATAATCACATTCTACGCCACAACAGACATTATGTTCTACAAATATGATGTAGAAATGATTTAATGTGTTTCTCAAAGGTATTTTCACGAGATAACTAAAGTATGTACTTATTTTCGTTCCTTCAGATAAAATGCAATGTTCTAAATTTGCATATTTATGACTTTATGGTTAGCACACATGTGACACATATGATTTTATTTTAATATTTTTTTGAAAAGATTATTTGAACAATTGTGTTAACAACATAATCTTGAGGACCTCACAACATTATTTCAGGTATATTTTAAACTATATGGGTAAATTATTATTTTGTCCACACATATAGATAATAGATAATTGTTTTGCAGGCATAATAGTATTTTAGCATCTCTAGTCTCACTGTGAAGCCAGTTGTTTTAATGTTGGAGCATTTGTCATGCATCATTAGGCCATCTCTGGCTAGACATTTGAAAGCAGGAGACGTGGGGTTTGGGACAGGATACGATGTGTTTTCTACATCATGTTATCTTGGTTGCATTTCCACATTGATGTATTTGTACTCAATAGGGTGCAGAGAATATTTCCTAGAAAGTTATTGTAATTAGGACTGCACTGGTACAGCTATGCATGGAAAATAAACTGGCAGTTCACTTGACATGCATATCTGGGGAGACTTTTGGATAATCCAGAGAATCAACGTGAGCGAGAAAACAGCACGTAAACGATATTTTCCCTTACACTCTGAAAGCACTGAGTTGCCTCCCTCTGTTGATCTGCGCTTGCGTCGATGCTCGCTGCCTAAGGATGTGGAGGCATTGGAGGCGGTGGGCGAGGGGGATCTCGGTGAGGAGTCCCTGGAGAGAAGGTGACCGGTCCTGGCTGGAGCCATTCTAGTGCGGAGGACGGATAGTGCTGCACCACAGAGTGTCAAGGCAATGGCGGCACACTTCCATAACTTCATCTTAGAATGAGTAAGATCATTGACACTTCACAAAAGAAACAAACACAGAAGACAGAATGAGTAAGATCATTGACACTTCACAAAAGAAACACACACAGAAGACCTGTTACAAAGCCCGTCATAACATCAACAACTAAGCTACAACAACAAACTGTGGCACGTGGGGTTTTTTCCATCATTGTTTTTCTTCTATCATTGGTAGGTAAACTATTAAGAATCTCGCAGCGTTCTGTTGCGTCAAATCCAAATTTCATTCACAGATGTTATCACAAGTGTTTTTGCCATTGTCAAATATTTGTGTTCCTCTGCTCAAGAGATCCCAGAGTAAATCCCTGAACTGTTACAGGTGTGGATTGCTACAGAGGCAAGGTGTAGTCCGCCCAGATTGGCCGTGTAAAGACGAGGTATTTCAATTTCAGCCTGTGTTCCCTGGGCACATTTATTTATTGTTTCTTACAGTTCAATATATTAACAGTGACTGGAGGAGTCCAGTCAGCAAAGGGGCCGCTGTTCACTGTGCTCTCCTGATCATGGGTTATACCTCTGGCCTGCTTTCAGCACACATGAAAAGTCTATTAGTGGGAGACTTCAGCCATCTCTGCTTCCACTGGAAGATTTATCTCATGCATAGCCTCTCACACACGTCAGGAGCTTGTCAGGAGCTTATCTTTCCCACACAGGTTTCCTTTCTGTTGTCTGAGTTACTCAAAATCCAAGCATCTGGGCATCACTATCATGAAGAGAAGGTTGTAGTTAATACTACTAGATATATTTTAAATGTGTTAACTGATAAGGGTAGTGTTGTGTTATGACCACTTGACACAGGCACCTTCCCAAGGATTTATATGAACATCTGTTTGAGAGCATCTCTATTATGAGATACAACTACCATTCTTTCTGCAGCATTGAATTGATATTACTTTTCACATTTACTGGGAAAACATTTGTTGGAGGGACATTTCTACTTTGAAATATCAATCACGACGTTTTAACAAGACCCACGCTGAACCAGATATCTTACAGTGCCAGCGTTGTCACACACGCCGTGGTCGACACCGTGCATTTTAAATGGTTCAATTTATATTCAGTCCAGCCCAGTCTAAAAAGCTATTACAGCTTGTCAGGGACAGGGGGAAAGTAGCAGGGTGCAAAACAGTTCTGCAGACCGAGAAACAGTAAACTGGCAGCGGCTGTGAACATCCCCGACGTTGCTTCCCTGAGCACTTTGCCAGACTGTGGCTGGCTTTGCCTCTGTTTGGTCTCACTGGTTCACCGCTGGCGTGTGGAGGCCAATAGGACACAGACTGGAAAGCTCTACACAGTATGCAGGAATTTCAGGTCATAGCATGACAGGTCTCCTGCCAGCACTCAATCATCTTGTTTTACATTCCAACCTTTAAGAAGCATGACATGAAGGTAGCTGTCAGCTGGTTGTGAGTGGAGATTGTCCTGTTATAGATTGTCTGGCGGTTTCTCTTCATGTCCTATAGATCGATCGGACACTGTTTCATGTTTGTGGCTGTGGATATACTGTATGGTGAGGCAGACTTATTATGGTGACATTTGTGGTTATGATTTGATGTACATAACCACAAATGTCATTCATGTTTGGTCGATCTAGTTTTACCTTAAGATAGTTTCTGGCGTTTTAGCTTTTGCATAGGCTAGTTGATTTTGTGTGTCAGCTGCTTCTCACAAAGAGGCTAGGCTGGCTCTTCACTGCTGTTTGTAGTTGATGTGCCGGGGGCTGTAGGCTATTGTATGGATTGATTCATACAAACACTAACCAAACACTGAGGTAACTATTGAACAAATGAGCACGCACTTAGAGGACTTCTCAGGCATTCTAGCCTGAAGCAACTATGTGTATCTCTATTGTGCTTTTTAAAAAACACTATTTTATGGTGTACTATGTACTTACCAAAGTACTCCAGAATGTAAAACCTGAATGAGCACTATTATATTCTCATAGACCTATATTTATCTGAACTTTGACCCCTTGTTCTGGAAAGGACTCTTATGTGTTGGCCCGGTCTTATCAGTATAACAACCGGCCCGAGGCAGCCTTAAGTTTAATCCCCCACTCTGAAAGAAATTCAAAAGCTAATACATCTTCATAGAAATTTCATTTATGGTGGCTTATTGTCCAAGGACAGGTCTATTTAAAATATTCATGAGTAAAGGATTATGTAAAATAGTGATCTTGGCACTAAGATTTGTAAAGTCTTTGTATGGTAATGTCTGCCTTATCACACTTAAGGAGCCAGTGGTCCTTGCGTTACCTTTTAAGACACTTGGCCTTTGGATTGTGTCATAGTCTCCCACTGTGAGGCAGTGTGTACAGGAAAGTGAGGCTTCTTGATTCTAGTAATCCTTTGATGACTTTCCAAAAATGTTCAGCATTATTTCTTCAAGTGCACCATAATTAGGAAACCCCCATTGCCCTCTAAGCGCCATACTTGTTCAGTCCTCACACAGAGGAAATGAAACATACCAAACCGGTTTCTGTTTACAGGACACAGAATGCAAACAAAAGCTCAACAGATTGTTCAGTCAAGAGGGTCCTTAACTCTAGTAGGATGGTCACAATAGTGTCCAGGGTCACAGTATGCCAGCAGAACTTTCTCAGGCTTAGGAAACAATGAGACAAAATAATTCATCCTCTATGTGTATTGTCCTTTTGTACCCCAATTGCCACAGTGAATATAATGAATGTGTATGGGGTGGACTATGGGATGGACCTCACCTTAACCAGGAAACATGATGTACACAACATGTGCTCCAGCCTACATCTCATGCACATCATGTAATCCACAGAATACTGGGAGAAGAAAAGTCAGGGCATGTTTTTGAATCATCGTCCAGCAGCAGTGTTCTAAAGACCAGCACTCACATTTCTATTTAGAATTGACTATTTTAATACCACATTATGTCATGTAGTCTACGTAAAAGGCCAAGAACTTAGCCATGCTATTGTTATTCAATGCTTGATCTGATTGATACTACAATTGCAAGCTTCTTGGGCAAAGACACAAGCATACACACAAGCAGCCCGGTCGTATATTCCTCAGTGTGTGTTTACAAATTCTTCTGCTCCTTTACTTTTGAGACGTTTATCTCAAGTTGAAGAGAGTGAAGCATTAGTCAGCGAAGAGCTGGAGGTGCAGCAATATTAAAAGAGCCATGCACTTAAGATCCAGAGTGGGATTAGAGCGAATACAGGCTGGGTGACTGGTGTCACGTGGCCTAGTTTCAGGTGACTGCCAGGTTGAAGGTGGACGGCTCACTATCATGGCGTTAATCTCAGTCAGTCTCATCATCCCCTGGGCTCAGGGGCCATTCTGGCTCCTTGGATGGGCTCAGAGCCAACAAGTACACCCCAGTGGACAGGCTCAGCAGCTAAAGGTCATCTGTAATTACAGCTTCATGATCGCCTCAGACCGGCTCCCATGTCGAGCCGCTTTGAAGCGATGTCTTTGTGTAATGGACTAGACAAATTTGGATTTAGTCAAATTAATTCAAATCTTTCCGGACTGGATTGAAGTGAACTGGACTGGAACTGAAGAAGAATAGGCTGGACTGGGCTGAAATCAACTGAATTGATTTCACCAATGGACTAGCAGGCTGACAAACCTGCTATGGTGTTTTTCAGAATGACACTGCCGTCGTCATAGCAATAGCAGTGCATAGCATATTCCTTTGTCACAGCTTTCTTCTTTTCTGTGTGACAGGTGCTTTCAATCAAATGATATCAAATTGGAACAAGATGTGAAGACTGTACGTGCTCTACGTATATATTAAAGCATTCTCCCTGAACTAGCAAGTTGACCTTTGACCTGAACACTTGGGCTGATTCACAACTCTGAGACAGACGATGTTACAACTGGGACTCAGCCCTGGTCATTAATTCCATAGGCCACAGCCTGAAGTCAGGTACAGGAATGGTGCTGTTCTTTGTCTCCCAGCATGCTCTCTGCTCTATGGAGAATCCATGCGAAACTAATGTCTACCATATCAAGCCACTAAAAGCAACCAGAAAAAATTTGCACTTTGGAGTCATATTTTTCAAATCATCTCCAAAGGGATTGCTAAGGTTCACAGACTATTGCCTGTAAGCACGGGGATGATCTTGCTTTCCCAAGGTTTCAAATTTGGCTTTGCAGCCAATTTCTAGACCCTTTGCACTCTGTGTTGCCCAAATCTATTTGAAACTAAAGAAGCGACATCATACAGATGTCTCACAACTGTCGTAACCTCATTGTGTATTTGTTAATGTTTCACAAGATGGATGGTGTGGAGTCAATGAGGACTAAATCAGGACCTATAAACGATGTTTGGCAACGATGTCTAACGATGACTCAGAAGTGACTCACAAAGTAGATATTTTACAACATCCACATCTCCCTACATTCAAGGAAGTGCTCTTCAGCCTGAAAATATGACTCTCTGTAGGCACTATCAGCAAAAATATGGTCAATAATTAAAGTAAATATCTAGACAATTCTAGTTATCTAGTTATATCTAGACAATTGTTAGATTTTTTTTTTTATTACTTAAATGTTACTTTTACTATTTTCAATAATATGTGAGCTTTTCTAAGCATACATACATCTGTTTAACCTTTAACAGGAACAACTGGAGAATATTACATTTACCATGTAAATTATATAACTGCTATGTAAAGTAAATACTTCTAATGAAAATGTAGAAATCAAAAACATGTTTTACAACTCCAGTGATAAGCGTGACAGAGGGCTTTTCATGCTTCAGAATTTGAATCGTAGTTGCTGAGAGATGGCCCAGAGCTACTCCCTAACATGTGCTAAATCATTCCCCATTGCCATTGCTGTTCCTTTCTTTATGGAAAGGATGTCTGTCTGCCTCACCGATGTCTGTCGGCCTCATTGTTCTCTATTAAGATGCTCTAACCTTGGCCATTATTGGACTGTACCCTTGAGGTCATGCACCACTGTTCAATAGGATAATCCACTTCGTACGGACACACATAAACGTGCATATACATTTATTTAGTTATTTATTGTAATGGCACTTTCTCAGAAACAGTTGGGATGCCATTTCCATAAAGAGAACCATGCAGCTGGTATCTTAAGGAGAAAAGTGAGTTTAAACTTTCTGTGAACATGCGTTTGCTAATATAGCTATTATATAGGAGCTGTATGCATTTCTCATATTTCATACGTTGATTTTTCATAATTTTCATAATATTAATGGCTTTCATTTCACAGATAAACTACAGTTTCCACGTGATAGTGTACTGAACCAATAGATCGTATGATAATGGTAAGTTATTTCTCAATGCAGGTGAGCTTTAGACTGCCCTATTTCTCAATGCAGGTGAGCTTTAGACTGCCCAGATAGTCAACTGGCCACAGGAGATTTGTAAATTTTTATATTAAATGAAGAATAGTATTTCCTCAAACCTGTTTGTATTTAAGTATTTGAAATATACATATGATATAGCTAGAACCCACACATCCACACATCTGGTACTGAGTACATGATCCACACAAACTGATTCCTTTGATGGTTGTGGTGATGGTGATGGAGGTCTTACAGATGAGGAACCACGTTCCAAGTGCAGGATCATTTTCATTTCCATCACATGCAACAAAGGTTGAATTTGGCACGCCTGCACTTAGGGACTGTGATGGTCATAAGCTGGTGGTACGAGGTGCGATCAAAATGTTCCAATACTATTCCAGTTGCGAACAAACAGATTTTGTGTTTCACTGTAAAGGAAGTTGCTGACGCCATAAATGCGTCATTTGGAACAGTTCAGACAATCCTCACATCAAATTTGAACATGCACCTGGTCGCTATCAAATTCGAGCCCAGGGTCCTAACTGCTGAGCAGAAGCAGCACCGTCTCAAAGTCTGCACCGATTTCCATCAACAGACCCGGGATGACCCCACCTTCATGTCGGGGATCATCACCGGCGGTGAGAGTTGGGCCTTTGGCTACGTATGGCCAAGAGAGCAAGCCGCAGTCTTCACAGTGGGTGAGGCTGCACTCTCCAAGACCGAAGAAGGCGAGGCAGGTCAGGAGCGCGACCAAAAGCACGCTCTTCATTTTCTTCGACATTCGTTGCGCATTGTGAATTTGTTGCCCAGGGTCATACTGTCAAAGCCGAGTTCTACTGTAACGTTCAGAGGTGTATTATGTTCTGAGGGGGAGCATTCTGTGCAAATCCATCATGAAAACACACCCGTTCACAGTGCCTTGAAAACGGGAGAGTTTTTCAGTCGCCCCAACACGACGGTCGGTCCCCACCCCCCACTTGCTGGATTTTTCTCCCAGCAACTTCTTCCTCTTCCCCAAGATGAAGTTCAAGCTGAAGTCACCGTTTTGACACAGTGGAGGAGATCCAGCGCTTGACACGCTTAATAGTATGGGACTTCCAGGGAGTGTTACAAGCATGATGGGAGCACTCCGAACGGTGTATCACTGCACAGTTTGACTACTTCAACATGCCACTTATCTGCCTGTTTGCAGAGGCCATTGATTCATTCTTTCATTCATTCATTTATTCATTCATGTAATCATTCATGCAGTTAGTCGGTCAGTCACCTGTTGTGACATTAGCAACCACTGCGATTGACTGAATGGTTAGTGCTGCATTGTACTTATTTTAAGGAGCTACATGCCTTCAGTAGAGGTAATGGTAAGGGTAGCCCAGTCTTGAATATGATAGCTTTTTGATAGCTAGTTTGAGTGCAAACTGCTTTGGTGTTATTGTTCAAGAGTAAACTGTTTCCTAAAACATGATTAGACTGCCCATGTGAGTCACTCCACTAAGGAAGTGGGTAATGTGTATGGATGTCACACCAGGCACTGACTGTTTGAATAAATTATGATGAATTTTCAAAAGCAAAACAAATACAAGGAAGTTGAGTCATGAAACTGTGAGGAAGCCCACTAATGGTAAGACAGATGAATGCCAGCGCAATTATCTCAACCAGGCAGAACTGGGCTTCAGCTCTCTGGGGTTTCATTAATTAATTGTGTAATTTTTCCAACTACAGAAGTGCTGCACCACTCACAAATATGTCCATATGTATGTCTGTGTATATTTAAATTAAACACCTGAGACACACCGATCAGGGCGATTGATTGGCTAATTAATCACTGACATGATTCAGCAACACCATCACAAAGTGGAGAGGAAAGCGGTGATATACTCAGCAACCGGGTTCTGAAATGATAGTTTCCAAAGTGTCATGGAATTGACATTCCTTATATTCATCCAAGTTAGGTGTTTAATCCACTTTCACCTTCCTTTAACAATAATCTCCACCACTTGGAGTAAAAAAACAGAGCTGGGGAAGTAAGGAAGGCTGAGGGAGTGTCCAATTCTGTCCTTGTAAACACAATGTTTGGCCTTTGCTTTCTTCTTGCCATTCTTTACAATTTCAAACAAGAATAAAATCATCCTCAATATACTAGACATTAAATATTGATGGAGATGCAGAAATCCCTTATGTAATTGCTTAACCAGAAACAGTGTTTCCCACATGGATTCACTTTCGATGGATTTCAGTTATGCTAGTGTTCTCTATGCTGACAGCTGAGGTATGGCACGTGTTTGAGACTTGTTGGGTACTTGTTGAGTACCTTATCATTAGTTTTTTATCACACACAGACTATACTTCACAGATAGGAAACATTGTCAGACCCAAAATTCACAAAATAATGGAGGAAATTAACAAAACAATCTTGGTTTGACAAAGACAAATTCTGTGTTTTCACCAGTGTCATGGCAAATGTGCAGTTTCCTGTTATTGACTTTTTCCACTACAGTAAATCAAATAAACTACTTTGAAACAAGCAGTTATCTGGCGAATGAATTAGATGTATCTATTTATATATTTTACATTCTTTTTTTAGGGGGGCAGCTCGTGTTAAATTGAAGTCAGACCTCACTGGTGATTAACCATGCCAATGTAAGCTGCAGCTTAAGCTGACAAAATAGGATGCGTCCTTACCGTTTGCCCGGCTTATCCAGACTCGTATGTGTGTGGACCTCTTCTCGTGACCTTTAGGGAGAATCTACATAGATCAATAATTCCAGACTGTCTGCTTCACGGTAGGCAGAAGAGAGAGAGAGAGAGTTGCTGTGCTGAGCTGCTGTGCTGATCACCGAGACAAGCAGTCCTCAGAGTGGTCCGGTAGTGCTGAAGTTCGCCCCAAAAATGGTTGCATCCATGGACTCATGTTGTGCAGAAAGTTGGCCCAAATCCCCATCTCGCATTTATGTGATTATTTTACAAATGTACCTTGAGGTATTGTAAATAAGAAAGCCGTTTTCTTTGGGGGGGGGGGGGGGGGGAAACATCAAGCTTTTTCCAATGTAAGAGTTTAAAGTAGGAAATGATTCCCAGGCCTCCACTGAATTCAGCTCTTAAGATTGTTTTCTTTGGCTAAGTGAGCAAATGAGAAGAAGAGTCCTAATAATGTCAGCCAGAGAGGCAGAGGGCAGATCTTTTTCGGAAGGATCCTTCTGTAGCTCGACACCAGCATGCAAATTTCATGCACACCTCTTCGCTCTTCACGGGATCCGATGGCTGAACAAGTCTTTTTTCTTGCATCTGAAACTCAACACACTGAGGTGGCTGCACTCCAGGCAGCTCGTGAAAGCGGTTTACCTCCAAGATTCCTCCAAGATGGTTCAGGGGCGAAGGAAAGGATGATTTGGTGATGATTAGATTCCAAAGGAAGCTGTTCAATACTGCTGTATCAATCACTGGAAAGATGCTGATGTCTTCATCAAGAAAGAACTAGAAAAGAAAATGCATCTCTGTCAGTTTAAAAGAGTGGAAAAATCAGAGACAATTTTTCATGAACCAAAACATCCTGGGGAATCACAATTGCATGAAGATACATACCCTGCTTCGGCAACTTGTCAGAAGTGGTGGAGACACCACAAGTGATTCCCTCACCCTCTGATCCTGTTAGTCCAGTGGATTACTGGCGTGACAGCTGCTACCTGTTATGCCTGGGACAGGACAGTCTAAAATAAAGTAAAGCCTCTGTGAGGTGCCTCAGTGAAGCAGTTAAGCACGGACTGTATTCCTCAGTCAGGAGGGAAGTCCTCTGACAGAGAGCGAAGTGGAGCGCAGGACTGAGGACTGCTCTGGCACAGTGGGATGGTTGTGTAGGGATGGAGGGGGCAGTTTGCAGGGGGCGGGGGGAGTGGGAGTGAGAGGTAGAGGTGGGGGGCAGGGGGGGGGGGGGGGGGGGGGCGTAGGAGGAGGATTCTCATGAGGCAGTGCAGAGCGTCACCATCACTTTACCCCCCGCCCCACCCCCCTCCCTGACACAACACTTTTTCACACAGACTAGCTCCTCCTCTCCAGAGGACCGTCTGCTAGGGTGCTTCCACTGTGCTAATAGGTGATGACTGGCTCCAGGAGGATGGTGTGTCAGTGGGTTTGTGCGTGTGTGTCTGCATGAGAGAGAGAGAGAGAGAGAGAGAGAGAGAGAGAGATGATTGTTTTAAACAAGTATCAGAGTGTGTTCATGACTTGTAGCCTATGTATGGTTGTGTGTCTGTGTGTTAGTAAGCAAAATAAAGGTTATTTTGTGCAAATGGGGGTAAATCATAATGAATTCTATGGGATAATTGAATTCAGTTAACACAGTGCTGACATGTGTCTCAAGTGTTGTCTATGCACTCATTTGCACTGTAAGTATTCTGAGTGAATAGTTGGGTGACAGATTGTAGTAAATCACATATTTGTCAATTTCTTGTAACTTTACATTGCCTGCATTCCAATTGCACGTATTGTATCTATTTACCAGAAAAGCTGTAAATCACAGCGTTATTTATCATGCAAACAGGAGTGCACACATGTTGGGAGATGTAAATCAATTGAGGGCATTTTGCATATCAGATCCAGCACAGGCTTAACATTGCACAGGCCATTGCCAGCACAAGGTCAGGACGAGGGTCAGAGTCACCATGAAAAACAGGGGTAAACGCCACTCCTAGAGAGCTGGAACATCTTTAAACAATGTGTCCTCACTGAAATTGGTGAACATCAATTATTATAAAAATAAATCAACTGACTTACCTCCATCCATCCATATTTCCAGCTGCAGAGAAATTGAGAAATGAGAAAAGTTTATTGGAAAGCTTTTTTTTTAAACCTAAATAGCTGGTTTGGTAAGAAGCCTGGCAGCGTGTTAACGAGGGGTTTATTTACTCCCTCTGTGGTGCAGTGGAAATCTGCAGTTGGTGTGGTCTGGGCTCCCACCAGAAAGCACATAAACACTCTGGTGGAATTAGTCTGTCCAACATCAAGTCTGTTCGGGGTGTTATTGTAGTTTTGTGCTTTTTGGGTTGGGGTGAATGAAGTGGTTGAGATCAAATGACTGTATTAACGCAGCAAATTCTTAAAAAAAAAAAAACAGTTTGAAAGAAAATTACAAACAGCAGGCAAAGGATGCTGTAGCCGTCCGCACTGTTCCTGCTAAGGTTGGGTTATGGTAAGGTTACAATAAAACAAACAGCCCTGTCCACGTGTTCTATTCTTAGGTGAACAGAACCAGGTAAGAACAGCAAGTGGCATCAATTGCTAGGAACACAAGTGTACAAAATGTCATGAATGGCTGATAGAGTAACACAGACAGAAACATCTGTTTGTTTTACGAGTACAATATGTACTACCTAGGAGTGGGTCAGTGGTGGAAAAGAATGTGTTCCCCACACAGCGTCATACTGTGCAGATACTGTGAACAGAAATGATTTTCCATTCCATACATACATGAATGTATAGTTCGTGCTGCAAGAACAGCAGTGAGAAAAGTCAATGCCACTTAGTTCAGAGAAGCTCTAGGTGAAAATAAAACATACATCAAGCTTTCACCTTTTTTGACCATGTTGGGTCCATTATTCAAGATGTGCGGTGAGACTCTGGCCATTATAATTTAATGAAATGTTTCACACGGAGGTCTGTGGAAATACATTGGCATTTCACCTCAATAGCATGCCAGTGGATAATTGGAAACAGAGGTAAACGAATAAGGAGACTAAATTGTAAGCAAGAAAACACTTAATCCAAATTCTGTGTTTTCACCATCCATCTAAATTGATTTATGAATGTATGGGTTGATGTGTTTTCCACCTTTGGGTGTATCTTAAGGGATAACAAACCTATTTTGAGGAAGCTTGTGTAATTAATAGTGACATGCAGACT
Source organism: Clupea harengus (assembly GCF_900700415.2). Lineage (NCBI taxonomy): Eukaryota > Metazoa > Chordata > Actinopteri > Clupeiformes > Clupeidae > Clupea > Clupea harengus. The sequence goes on along the minus strand of NC_045161.1, from coordinate 6,506,848 downwards.
TGCAGATGAGGACTGTCCAGGTGTGTTTTTATTTTTAATGCAAACCATATGAATAACTTTGCATGCATATCATTTTTTGGATTTCACTACAAATGGGCCTGTAGATGTCAAATGCAACAAAACTGAGAAACAAGCTGCATAGAATGCATTCAAGAAGAGGTACATATGTTTAGCAGATACACATTGGTTTTGGCTACATCTCAATTATGCATCAACATTTAGTAGAGGTGCAATGTTTTCTTTTATTCTTTCATTTTATATTTTCTCTCCTAATTATTCAATGGCGTCACCCTCTTGGACTGTCTCTGTTACTCACGTCTCCTGAAGTTCTCACTCCATTCTGCTTATTAAGAGAACTTGATTTCTTTATTGATTTTGGAGCTGGAAGGTTGGAAAAAATCACTAGACCGTGGTTTTTGCTGTGCTAATTAATTTGCTAATAGTTTATTATCTGCCTAAAAGGGTTTAGCTCTGCCTGTGTCGAACACTGTGAACATGGGGAGTAGCACAAGATTATTCTGTTGTGTCAATTGAACTGGTGCAGACAAATAGTCAGCAATCATGTCATGGCGTATAAATGCAGCAAATCAATTTTTTGCTAATTATACACCAATTATAAATATCAGAAATGCCTGACCCCCGATGTTTTATTTATTTTGCATGTAAATAGATGAATTCCTGTGTAACCTTTATGGTGACTGGCACCAACTGAGAGCCCGAAGGAGAAGAACAAGAGACTGTACACACTGACACAATCCATCTCTTTATTCTCAGCTCTGAAAATGACCTCTTAGGCTTGCACTGTTTTGGTAAAACTTTGACAGGAAAATGATATTGAAAACAAACAAGCATGATGGACTATTTTAGATAGGACTGAGTAGGGAAGGTAAACCTAGGGATTATGAGGTTTGTATTGTTAACATATTTCCATGGAAGTGATGATGATAGACAGACTGGATGAATAGCAACACCACAGTATGCCTAAAACACAGGATTGTCCAAGATAATTGTAACTGTTCAAAACAATGTAGGATGACTTTGTAGGTATAACATTTGTAAATATTTTTGTCCTTTTCTTCAGTGAAAGATATTTGACAGCTGCTGAGAAACCATTACTGACTTTTGGACACTCTTGGAGCTCGTTCAGGTTTGAAAGAAATATGGTTGAAAAAACGTCCTACTTTCTATACTGTCTGCATCTGACCTGTTGTTCTACATTAACTTTCTATCCATATCATATCAGGACTGTGCCCTGCTGAGTCTGCCATCTGACTGATGAACCTGTCATGTTAAACAGCTTTTTTACCAGACACCATGGCTCCAGTTACATTGTTTCAAAGCATAGCTACATTCATTATTTATTTTCATTGTCAAGAAATGCTGTTAATCTTCCACAGAAAAGGAGGTTTGAATCTTTTATCAAAACCATGATTGTTTGTTACTTCAGGCAATATGTACAATTTCGTTGCAGCTGTTGTGCTTCTGTTTGCTGTCATTTGAAAACATCTTTCACATCTGACTTGCCAAGTGTCAACAATGGTGCCTCAGGAAGTCACGCTAGGGTACATCTGAATAAAGGCTTGTTGGAGGTGAAAGATAGTCCTGTCTTGACGAATTTCAGGTGAAAACACCATCTGTTATACTATATTATAATAAAACTATTTTAGCACTTAACTTGGATTTAACAAAGGACTTGATTGTATGCCGGTCTGATAGGTAGGGAGTTGGTTTATTCTGCAGCAGATCTGATGCGCACACCACATGCTACAATGGAGAGAGAGAGAGAGAGAGAGAAAGAGAGAAAGAGAGCAGTAAGGATGATTATAAGATATCGTCCACAGTAAGTTTTATCTGTGTTGGCCTTGCACCATTTGTCTTCCAAAGGCGGCGATGTTTCCTCAATCTCGTGGCAGACAGTGTTTCCACACGGCAATCCCAGAGCAAAATCCTAAATCTTTTGTACAGGATACAATCATATACAGTTATAGTAAGGTAGAATACACAACTTAACACAATGGGTGTGACTGGTGGTCTGGTTCAAGGTGGGGCATGTTAGGAAGAGGAACAGTATGGGGTCCACCTAGGTATGACAGATGTGAAGGTCTGCAGATAGGAAGCTATGATTGACCAATCGAATGTTAATGAACGTGGCGCCTCAATGGCTTTGGCACCAGTTTCTTGTGAGGGAAGGATTCACATGAGTTCACATGACTGAGGCATGAGGTTGATCTTCATGTATCTCAGACTCACTGAGGCTTACTTTCAGTTTTTGTAGTCACTTAGGTACATTTCTCAGATGAAAATTTAAATCCTCAAATTCAGGTTCAAGTTCAACATCCACATCATCCAGTCACATCATATCAACATTTGAACATTTTGCAGATGTTTTTGCACATTCATGCAAAAGAGTATGTACAATTATACTGTATGCAGTTAAGTCTTAAAAAACATATTGGTATCTATTCATTGTGTAAGCCATGACATGCAAATGGGTTAAACTCTTTATCATTATGTATCAACCATCTACTTCTACTTCTACTTAGTTTCAGTAACATGTTATTTTCAGAATTTTTGATAAATCACTTGTCATTCAAACCCTTATTATTTTCATGAGATTGAGATAAGGCAAAAAATAAGCGTAAAACCTCATTGGCCACCAAGTCAGAATGGATGTTCCAGGCAAGCATGAGGGAAAATTCAGTAACTGCGAGACACTACATCAGACGGCGTCTTCACGATTGGGCTTTACAGAACACAAATTCGTACCTTCCTCACGCAAAATCATCTGCAGGGATGTCATTCATGAGAATGGGAGAGGTTTTGTGAGAGGCAGCTTGCCATATTACATGCTGTATGTGGTCATTTGGGTCAGTGTAAACTTTCTCCACAAGAACAGAATGAGGTAATGGCTCAGTGCACTCAAAAGAATGCAGATTACTGTTCTGTCTATCATACTCGTACTTTCTCCAAGGGCAGTTGGCAAGTTCTTTTCAAAATGAAGGGCAATGAATGATCATTATGATTGGATAACTTCACTTATCAAAGTTCTCAAAGAATGTATGTGGCATGCAAGATCCTGTTGTTTCTCTACAGGTTGTATTTATTGCTACTGGCCCCTAAAGTGTGATTTTCTGAATCCTTCTACCATATTTATCACTAGGAGCACTGTTGAACTGAAATAGTTGTCAGTGACATGAATAGCATTCAATTTGCTAGTTGTCGTGCAAAAATCTGGTATGGGAATTAAATATTGTGAGTGAAAGAGATGGAGTAATAAGCTAATTTAGAACTAAGGAATGCACTTCCAAGATATTGACTTATATTGACAACATCACTAAGTATTTTGCCTGCCTTGGTTACAAACCATGACAAAAGGACGCATTTTGTTGGAAATGACATATTTATTGTCATAATTATCTTAACTAAGCGATTTGAAGCAAGTTACGGGCTTTTGCAGGTAATCCATTGTGTGTTGCTGTCTGTATGAATTGTTTTGAGAGATGCACTTCCTCAGCTGTGTGGCTTGTATTGATGACAAATAAAATCATTAAGTGTATGTGACAACAAGTAAGTATGCAAAGAGTGTAACTGTGTTCTCAATAAAGAAGCAGAGTTCATTGTGTTCGTCGTTATAACAAACATTAAACTCTTTGTCACATCATTAATAACTGGGGGAAAATGGCGCTTGAATCCAGATGAAAGGCTATGCTCAAGTGAAAGTATTTATTGGCTAAAATGCTGGCTCATCAGTTCAAGACTTGATGGTCTATTTGGTATCATACAGCATAAATCCATGCCTACTAGTAGTATCTGTCTAAAGATTTTTAGATTAAGATCTTTAAGATCAAATTCTGTGATGAAACAAATGGTAAGTGAGATTAATGACATTGTTATGTTATCTGTAACTGTATGCTCCACATTCTGATCATTCCTCAGTAAGTTTCAGATCAGATGTGATAGAGTGTGCACTCATAAATCAGATAGAATGAAATGAGGGGTGTCATCTCTTCTACTCTCCTCTCCTCTCCTCGCCCTCTCTTTGAATGACTGACTGCTGTGAAGACAAAGTGCTCAGTGAAAACAGTCTCAGGGGACAGCTCATGCATGTCTCCAGAATGTTCCTTTTCCATTGCAAAAGTGAGCAAAAGAAGCCTTTGAAAGACCACAAGGCTCCACGGAGAAAGAGGGGGGGATGCTGGCAGCATACTCCTCTACTCTTCACATTTCTGCTTAAATTTGCACTCCTGTCTGTGAGAGTGTGTGTGCGTGCGAACGTCTATGTAAGTCTATATTACAGTGAGTGTATGCGAGAGAGGGAGAGAGAGGGAAAGAGAGAGAGAGAGAGGGAGAGAGAGGGAGAGAGACACAGAGAGTAAGAGTAAATGTGTCTGGGGAAACAAATAGAGACAGTGTGTTTGTGTGTGTGTGTGTGTGTGTGTGTGTGTGTGTGTGTGTGTATGTGTGTGTGTGTGAGATTGGATGAATGCATATGTTCAAAAAGCCTGGCCTGAGAAGTTTGCTTTCCTGAGTGTATTAGATTTCCTCTGTCTCAGCGCTCAGTAAATTATTCAGTGGTGGCATTCTCATCATTCGATAGTACGTTGGTTCAAGGCCCATTTTGTGGCCAAATATGGATTTTATTTATACTTAATCCAGGTGGTGGGTTAAAATGTTTTAATTCCAAATGAATTAAAATCATTTTTTGATATTTGAAGTTTTGATATTTAGACATTTGATCTGTTCATTACAGAGATACATCATGAGTCTGTCTTCAATACTCTGATCTAAACATAGATGGTGTGATACATCTCCTTATGAGATCAATACATGCAGCCTTTACTAGGCTGTTTCCATGAGTGGTAGTGATTCATTTGTAAGCACATCATGGTATTAAATCATGGCTATTAACTGAGCACAGTGGTTGTTTAGAGCTAAATGAGCCAGTCTCTCCACTAGCCATTTAGGCCTACCACATTATCCATGCCATGCTTAGACAATGGATTTGTTTTCATCTGCACTGCCCCCTTTTGAGTAACCTCACATTTGATTCACACTAATTAAATGAAAAATGAGAAAAATAAAAAGCATGTGTAATATAGCAAATAGCATTAAATAAAATCACCATTATTTCTCAGCACGTATAGCATTCAATGGGATGGCATCCGATCTGACAGGACAAGGACATTTTTCCGGGGGCCCGTTCTCCACTTACCCTGAGCTTTCCTGATAAGGCAAGTTCTCTGAACTGTGTCACAATACGCTCGATCCATGCCACTGGAGCAAATGCAGACATAAAGAAAACGCGATGTATCTCTGTTCCCCAGTTTGTTTATTTCTCAGGTATTCTCAGTAGTGTCTTGTTTCTAGAGATGTTTGCCCTTGGATGTTATACACCACAGTTCTGTAGCTATTGTTTTCACCTTCTGGGTGACTTGAATATTCTCAATTCATCTGCTGACTCTCCTGGTTCCTTCCTTGCTGAGTGAATGTGAATGAAAAGGTCGAGACACAGATGTGCTTACACTCACGTTCACATGCAGACTGTTGAGCTGTCTTGGACCGCTACATCATAAGCATAACAGGGCTATGTGAACATTTTGCATTTATATGTCAAAGCTAAATGCAGCACCACAAATATATATATATATAAATCTTTATTTCAGACGCCAAGTTCCATATAAAATAACAGACATACAACTATAAAAAAGAGAAAAACAAGAAGATACAACATACATAATACAGTTCATTAAAAAGTATGAAGACTTATATACTGTACATGGTCCTGATTAAGGACTCCAACGTGACCGATATGAAGTGAATTTGAATTTAAATGAATCATTCTGTATCATTCCACCCAGACCATTTTGTTAGATCTTGCCTGGATTTCTGGCTCACTTCACAAAATGACAGATAAAGTGAGAGAAGTGTCTGGGTATGGAGGCTTATCAGTCTTCTTTAGACATCATTATCAACGCACAGGCAGATGTTTTGACAAGCACCACACCCAGGACAATGTTATGCGCTCTCTAAAACCTCCAACGAGTGCCAATTTGGTAACTTTCCATGTGACCATGCGAGTTACCTAGCCTTGAAGATGTTCTAACATATCTCAGATTAAGCCTGTCACAGCAAGCCTTAAAGGAACTGAATGCAAAGTTTACTGTGAATAAACAGCAGAAGTGTTATATCACCACAGAGGCTAGAGCTGATGCTGCCAATGATGGGACGAAAACACAGCGTAATGTTTCCGTTGTTTTACCAGTACTGTGGAAATGACTGGAACACTTTAAACACCCAAGCCGGAACTACTGGCTAACACAGGCTAATATTTTGATCTCAGACAAGACAACATTGGCAAAACCACTTGAGACCACTGAATAAATGGAAATCACCACTGACTGCCATGCTGGGTGACGTTAACACTAAGGGCCCTTTGGCAACACCTATTCAAAGGATCTGCCTCAACGCATTATTTTCAGGCCATCCAGGAAATCAACCAATTTGCAACCATGATCAAATACTAAATGCTGACTATCCCACCCTTTACACAGCACAGTAATTGTACTTTGGTATAACAGCATTTCATCAAATGTGAGCAACTAGATGAGGCAATGCTAATTAGGATGTCAAAATTATAACACTCAATAATCCTATTAATTTGAGATGAGTACACTGTAATATTAAGAAAGCTGTGTAGGTATGATTAGTAATTTAGTAAACTATTTTGTTTGAAAATGTACTTTAAACCAGAGACAAGGACAAAATCAAGGCTAAATGGACAGAAAACCACGCCACAACTATCACACACTGAAGGCAACATGATCATATGACACAAATGAAATGCTAGCTCTCCACAGAGAACATAACACAGACACACGTTTTGGTACTGTAGTTTAGGCTATTCCATGACAACTAGTCTGAAAGAATTCTCTACTATTCTGACATGCAGTTTGGTTGCAATCTGTCATTGTAGAAATCAGATGTTTTTATTGTACTTGTATCATGTAGGCTATTGGCTATTTTTCCCACCACCTAGTAGGCCTATGAGTACAAAGACGTGGTATCTGCAGATAACAGCAATCTATTACCTATTTGTTGCACCAACACATGAACAAGTAATGGGCTAGTAAATGTACACCCAACCAATGTGGGTCTATTTCCTCTGTCAACCAGGGCCCTGCCAGTCTGCGGGTCCGGGGCTTAAACCCCTCCCGTTATCAATCCAGCCATTCTGGAGTCCAAGGAATACATTCTATCTGAACTGTATCACTGCATACTTGTTCCACCAGCAGGAGTGGGTGTAAAATCCTACTGTGCCTCTTATTTCTGCAGTTTCTTCAGCTCCGTTTTGTCCTCTACAGTCTACAGGTATCTGTATATGCTGCGTTGGCGGCACATGCTACCCCTATGTCAAGTTCCACGGCAGTTGACGTTGAGACTGAGCTTCTGGAATCTGACCTCTGCCCTTTGCTGGTTATTGAGGAGATGAGGGTCTCTGGCAGAGGTGGGCAGGAATGGAGAGTAATCTCACTCTCCATCAGCCACCCAAAGTAAAAATATACACAGAGTTCAGACTGGGGGAATGAACGAGCAGGAAGCCATCTGTAATCCAAAACAATGGTCATCCTGGACATACTGGAGAATTAGAGAGGATAAGGAAGGAAGCCCTCTCCAATATGCCTCAACCTAATATGAAACTGAATATATGCCTCACCAAGGCTCCCAAATGTCTATACTGATGTCTTAAAAAAGAATTTCATATGAAATCCTCCGATATCCTTTGATGTGTTACATAAGCGTTATAAACTGCAGTACACCCAGACTTACTGAGGGTTTAATGGCCATGTCAGGGTCATGACCCCTTCACCTGGCAATGCTTGCTTCAAGGCTGTGTGACTGATAGCTGAATGACAGCATTTACTGCTCTTCACTCTGTGACATAATCAATCACAAGCCACTTCTGAGGCCCTGATCGATACTCCCCCAAGCCATCTTTGAATGGAGGCACAAAAGGTTCATATGGGGTTCTGCTAGATGTTCAGCTAATAAATAATGGCATTTACTGACTTAATTAAGTCATGTTGAGTATTTTTCTTGCAATAACATGGTAATACCGTACAATAGTTGACTACACATCTATATCTTGTTTTGGCATGCATGTTTGTGGTTTTCATGTCTCTTTTAATTAAATGTCTTTCTATACTAAGCCATCTTCTGCAGTTCTCTGTCCATTCTAATGAGCACTGTAGGTGGAAAAAGGAGCTGATAAGGGTTTTCCCTGGTTTTCCATTATTCATTGATCTTTGGGAGCTGGCATGAATTCAGTTCTGCAATTCAGCAAGAACACAGGATGCATATTTCTGAAGTTGCTTACCTCTGTTAGCTTGCATCTCTTGCTTATTTTTTATTTCGGCATAAGATCAATCATATTACCAAATTTGTTAAAAATTGGTTTCTGCATCTATAATGTGTACTGTATTGTACATTATGTTATAAGGGTTGGTGGAAATTGAAGAAAGGAGATCTGCCAGCTCAGCTAAGTCAAAAGACGCTTTTAAATCTGAAGAGCCCAGCATCTCTGCGGGAGCCAAAACGCAGTTAGCATCGACCCTGACCCTTTGTACGTCAGGAGACGATTGACAGGGGCATCACTCTTTGCAGCTGGAGCTATGCCCACAGTCTTTCAGTGAGGTTTGCCGTAAGAGGCTCTGCATTAAAACATGAGCCGACCGGTGAAGCACTCGGGTAGGTCGTAGTACAAAAGCGAACCACATGAGCACTCCAGACGCAATGTGGGTCTCCAGAGTGACATTTGTTTATTGTGATATCCGCGATGGAGGCAGGAAGAGATATTGCATGGGTCAAATCCACCGAGACTTCCCTGAAGAGTCGAAGACAACGTTTGATATCAGGGCGAGTTAAAAGCTTTCCTTCGATGACTCATTTGCCTGTCATCAAAGCACTCTGTGACATTTGGGTGCAGATGCTACCCTTGAAAAAAATGATATGGCCTCAAAAAGACACATATTTTCTTAAGTCTTTGTATTGTTCTTGAAATATAATAAATTAGGCTAATTGCACTTACAATATTTCAGAGCTGCTTATGCTTGGTAGGCTATTAGAAACTGGATTTTCAGAGCAGCATATTCATTTTCAAATTTTACATTCATATTTTTTTTGTGCGGGAGGGGCAGAAAAATGGAAACCAGGCACGTACCAACGTACTGGCAAATGGGGCCAAGCGAGGAGATTGCCAGTTGACTACAAGTTCCATAGTGCATTGTTTTCATTTTTGAGTTAACGATTCTTTGTTAAGATGCGATTGAGGAAGCCTTTGAAAGGAAGAAGCTAATGTATGCAGAACTAGCAGAAGCAAGGGAACGAAGTTGGCAAGCACACACGATCAGTGGAGATAGGTGTTAGACGCTTTGTAGTCAAATCAACCACAGTGCTCCTGCTGGATTTTGGTTTTCAAGGACGGCCATTCAAAAGATTTTAAAGGAGTTGTCTGAGGCTGCTGAAAAAGTGAGCCAGTGGTTAAGGCTGAGGCACTTACAGACTTCTTGAGGACATGTGAATTCACCTGTATTACATGAAGAAGCCTGTTGTCGCAAGATGTTTGGGTGCCTAAGGTGACCAGGGTTCATATCCCATTACCCTAGTCCGGGTTCATAATCCCGAAGGGCTCTCCCAATCAATAACCCCTTCCCTTACCCCAACCTGGGCTCTTATCCAATTCCTACCCTTACCCCACCCTTCCCCTGGATAGCGTGTGGCATGCCATAGTATAATGAGACTCATGTTTAGATAATGGCAGTGCATCATTCCGACACTGAAATATGCATGTGAAATCTTTTTGAGTATCTGTTGTTGTTCCTGGGATTGGCGTGTTGTATCCCATTGTGAGTATGGAGGGGGGGGGGGGCAAGTCTGGGACACCAGACAATCAGTAAGATTAGCAATCAATTATATAAATATACAACAGTTTTCTCCAACACAGGGATGGTGCACACAGCTTGTAAAAAAATCGATTTACAGTGCACACTTCACTTTCCACACGTACATCACAAGGCAGGGATTTTAAACAGGCTAGAAATTTAAAATGACTTTTTTAGCTATTCAAAATGTTTCCACTCATTGCCTTTAAATAAATATATTTGTAATTGTTATATCTTCAATCAAGTGCAGGAGCACTGTCCCATCTCTGTCTCTGAGAGTTCCCTGCACTCTTCTTGGACATCTCAATCAGGACCACATGGGGTTTGACATTCAACCTATTTGGCAGTGAGAGATAAGAGCACTTTGGGCACTCAGTAGTCAGACCTATTTTCATCATGGCCAACATTCATTCAATATGCAGTTCACCTCTATCAGCCATGTAGTCACGCAATCTTAGAAAAAAAAGGGTTTAATTTACAACCCATGAGGATTCTTCACCTTGGGTTGTTGCAGGCTGTACTGAGTACAGGGCTCATTTCAGAATGGTTTTCAAGGCTGTCTAGATGCTGGTGAGTGTTTCATTTTTCAGTGGAGGCAAACTCGAGAGCGGCACATGAACCCTTTCTGCAAATTCTTGACGTTGTAAAGTGTACAAAGAAGCAAACATACAAATGAGTAAACATTAGTTCTGAAGAATGTCCTCACACAAAATGAATATACTTCTATTTAGCCTACAGAAAACATGTGACATTACATTTCTTGCCAGAAAATGAACCATGACAAAGATAACTGGAAGCAGAACAATTGGAAAACTACAGTGGCATTAAGATTTCAGTGTGAGCAATGTCTTTGCTTCTTCTCTACTTTGTGTTTGGCTAAATAACACTTGTATTGTCTACTTGTTTGAGCTTCTCTACTTACCATAGATAGACTACATGAACATATTGTCTTTGAGCCTGGGAAAACTGCTATACAAATATTATTCAAAGCAGTGGTTAGTGACATATGGTATTATCATATGGTATTCCAAAATTCTCCTGTCAAAAACACGTTTTAAAATACGGCAAATATGTTCTCCTTGTATTTAAACTTGCTTATGTAAGAGGCACAACAATATACAAGTGGCTTGTCCAGAGTAGGTTATGCTGGTTTCCCATCCACATATTGTGCAATGGTCCGTGCTCATCAGGAATTGCCAAGCCATGTTGATGGATAACTTGCCTGAAATAAACAAAATCAAATGAATGGCAGTTTTGTTTAGTCTTAAGAAAAAATACAGTGGCTTTTGGCCCACACTTCTCTCCCTAAACTGGGGTGAATCTTCAGCCCGGTGCAGAGTCTGGGATGCAAAACAGTCAGCCAAACCAAACAAAACCACCATCTGCCACGAACCGTCTAATTTATCCTGTTGTTACAAAACAAATGGGTTACATCTGTTTCAAGTCATCTATTTTGTGTTTGCGTAATGCCTTATTGTTGTAGTTGTTATGCCTGCCTGTGACCACAATGGCATAACTGCAGAATTATCAACCCGTTTGTTGCTTCGTTGAAAATCGTGAAATTTGCCACTGGATGTTTTTTTTAGGGCTCACATCAGTAGCTTTATAGAGTTCTGGTGATGGAATAGACTTAATAGAGTTCAGTGGCTTACTCATAAATGTCAACCCTAAGTCCAAAAGCTTCCCTTTCCAACAAAAGGTTAGATTTGTCAGTGGCAAGCAAGACATATTTCTACCCCCAGTTGGAGAGTAATAGAAGTGCTTAGACAACAAGTTGATGCCAACCTGTTCTATAGTGATTTGTGTTCAAGACAGATTTCAGTGGAAAGGATTCTGAATATAGCAGGGATTGTGCAATTACTTTGTTTTAAGTCTACATAAACCAACTATAAATAGTTCTGAAATTGGCTACCATGATCTGAGTTTTGGAAAGTGTGAGGCACAGGCTGGGTGCGAGAACGGACTTGTTTAGAGTGTCCTTGATTGATTTAAACAGTGAGCAGAGATGCCACATAGTACCTCTATCACAGGGCTGAGCCTAAGATCATCAGACCTTTTGAGTGACTATGATTGGATTTGGCATACCGGAAGAATGGAAATAATGATAATGATGTTGAGATGTTCATTTGTAATGCTCACATTGACCATCTTTGTCACATCATTTATTCAAAATATATTGTTAAATATATTGTTTATGTGCGGTGATAAGTCAGATGGTGTAATTTGACATAAATTCAATTAACACTGAAATATCGAAATGCCACACACTTTTTAACTCTTTAAATTGCTGTTGATTTAATACAGCTGGTTTTCTGCACAAATATTACTCTGGACTGACGGAGACCTCAGATCACCCTAAATTATGCCTGCAGCTCCACCTTGTGGTTAAAAAGAAGGACTAGTAAAAGTACAGCTCACACAAAAATCCTCAACCTACCTAGTTACCTAGTTTGTAGCTCCTGTGTGTGTTTTGTTTCATGTCTATGGCCCAGGCCTCCATGACCAACAATAGTTTAGCTCATGATTTGCCAGAAAATATCAACAGTATAAAGCGTCTGCTCTGTCACAACTATATTTGCACCGACCTGTTTTTTCATAATAGTAATAATTGCTACAATAAAGATGGTACAATTACTTTAGCAAGATGACACTTTGAACAGGATATCTTTTTACAGAAGGAGATCAAAGATCCGTGAAATAGAGAATGTAATTTGCTCTAGTATTTTACCTTTTTACAAATCAGTATGTCCCAATGTAAAACTTACAAAAAAATTAAAGGTCTCTGTGAAGTTTATTAATTCCATATACAGTATACATACAACATTTAATCAGAACAAGCACAGCATGTTCATAGTTTGGGTTCCCCACTTATTTTCCAGCCTTCCATCTTCCCAATCTTTGTGAACATAGCCAATGAGCCCAAGCCGATGCACGCGGTTACACCTGTAATAGCACTGTGAGCTGTGGAGCACAAGAGACAAAACAAACTTTACTTTGTCGTCCTAACACAGTAATTTAATACTAATTCTATTAGATCATTTATATGCGAGTTAAGTATTACGTTGAAATTGTTCATCATTCCAATTTACTCATGTGGTATTCTGAATTTTGTAAGTTTAAAAAAAAAAAAAATTTGAAAACCCTGTATTTTTTTGTTTGTTTCTCAAGCTGCTTTGACTTATGCTTTATAAACAGCAAACAGCTTCATAACAACAGCAGTTGATGGATACAATGTCCAAGACTTGATGGATATGATGCAGTCCATCCACATATTTCTGTTTGTAGAATTGTGTTATTCTAAAACAATATCTTTTCATTTTTATATGTACTAAAACCATATTTGGTCAATACATATGCTCATTATTGAGAGAGGATCAGAAGGTGGATCTGAATCTATCAATCACTCCTACTGTCTGCTCAATAACAATGTACCTATAAATATGTTAACCAAATATTGTGCCAAGCCACTGGCAAGGCCTCTTTAGATCACTCTATTTAATGGACCGTGCACAAAGAAGTTGTCAAATTGTGTTCAGCTTTAGTACTTACTTCTCGCTCCAAGGAACACTCCGGAGGAGCAACCACCGATGAAATAATTTAAAGGGTCATCTGGGGCCTCCCTCACCTGGGCACTTATACAAGTGGCCATTCCAAAAATTGCCCCAAGGGAAGCTGTAGAAGTATATACATAACAAATATCAAAATATGTCAGTGGGCAAACCATTATGTCAGTCCTTGTGCTTAAACATGTAAGACAAAGCATTAAACCATTACCAGCTGTTTAAGAAAGCTGCCCCTCACATCATTTAATTTTTCAAGGGACAGGGGCAGCAACAGGCTTACATACACAATACATAGCACTACAAAAATGTGATGATGGGGTTTAAGAGGAGGAAAACAAGTACTGCCTCTACTCACCCATAGTAACTGTGCCTGCAGTGGCCCTCGTAAGAGCCTCGAGGGTAGTTTCAGGCTGGTAAAGAACGATGTGGTAGGCTGAGCCAACAAGCCCTGTACAGCACAGAGATGGTTAGAACCACACAGGCAACCTCAATGCAAAGGTCTATGGTTATCAATTCTAAACTAACGCACCAAACTATACGGATACCAGCCAGACCAGAGTAATTGATTCACACTTTATAAATAAATAAATAAATAAATAAAAAAAAAACAGATAACAGGAGAGATGTTTTATGGTGCGTAAGAGGTAGCTCAGCTTCGCGTGGTGGCCGCATTACTACCTTGAACATGCATTCATTTCTGCTAGCCAAACGCTGTGTTGTCCATTATCCCTTACTTATTATACGGCTCTTCAGAATGCTGCAGAATGTTCCAATGATCTGAGAGAGCCATCCCAATGTCCAGAGGTCTGATATTTCTTTATAACAACCACTGCAAACAAATAACCACCACTGCCAATGCCAATGGCGTGAGTATATTTTACTTTCGATGACGTGACAGGGTCTCACTGATGAACAGTGGGGCTTGTCAAATCAGCTTGTTTTGGCAGTTTCCAGATGCGTATTGTATACAGTATGGTATTGCTGACAACTGATTTCAGTGGGAGGCTAGCTAGGGCTAAATAGACCAGCAAGCTTCGTGTCAGCCAATTTAAGATGATCTGGAATCAGTTACGATACTGCACGTATTATACACATGCACACATGTGTGTGTGAAAGAGTTTTTTTCTTGTCAGCTCATGCACGTAAAAGCAAGGCGTTAAATAGTGTAATAACTTTTACAGTTTTGATTCTACTGGAAGTTTATATTTATTATCATGATCAGAAAACATTGTGACAAGGAGGTTGTGTGTATTGTGGAACAACTTTAAGCAATCCTGTTTGCAAGATGTGAGTTTCATGACAAGATTATGATCAGAGGGGGATATCAAGGCATAGGTCATCCTGATGCTTTCAAGGTTTTATGGACGACTAATGCTCATCATGATCGGAATGGTAGGCTTTTGGATTCAGTGTAAGATATTACTTAGAACAGAGTTGGAGATCAAATGCAGGACACTGGCTCCGCCTTTATGCTACAGGCAATTGTGACAGACAAGAAATAACAACATAAGGCTCTGCTTGCCTATAAGTAAAAGGCAGTGCACGCCACTGCTATGCAGCTTGTATGCCTGGCCCCCCAAGAACATACCGTAAGTTTATGTTATGTATTAACGTAGCAGTTCATATTAACACATCGTCGCCCATGCCAAATGTTATGATGGTTCCCTAAAGCCTTAATCTCAAACTTGCACACACTCCCAAGGTTTGAAAATAATGGGAATCACTACAGGATTTTATTGAGATTGTCATGCCAGGGGGACTAGTGAATGCACCGCCTCAAGTGACCTCTCGGAAGCAGATGTAAACAAACCAACTGACGAAGCGATACTAAAAAAAAAGAAACCAAGGCTAAAAGACTGTGGATGAGAAAATGGTTGGGGAGACGCAGTCAACACGGGTTGTCTATACTTCAGCGAGAACTGGAATTGAGAATTGTCGGTTTAAAATCTTTCAACAGTAGTAATTTAGCTAACGTTAGACCATGTTTATCCTGCGATTATTGGGAAGGTTAAATCAGCCCGAAACTCCTGTAGGGTGAGCCCTGCTGTCAGCCGGTGTAGGTCATAGCAGGTTGACGTTAACTAGCGGAGGCTCGCGCTAGTAGCATCCCGTTAAATACAGTCGGGTGGGAATACACGACACCTGTAACTTTATCGTTATATAACACTGTATGTGAATGAAAATGTGTTATCCAGCCCGTTTTGATTATACCGGACACATTCGTGTGTGAAAGGGGTGACGTTTCTAGCTAGCACATCAGCTTAAAGACTTTGAGCATACCTAGCTAAAGTTCAGGAGCAAGCCTACGTAGATGCACTGATTGCAAGGCCTAATATCGGAGTTTGCCTCTATAACTCCACTATTGTATATTACAAACTGTAAACTGATCATTCGATACACGACTTACCTAATGCAGTGGCTATCTTGGTAGTAATCCATGTTTTCTCCACACAATTGTTACCCTCTTCGAGCTCCCAGTACCCCATTTTGACTTCACATCAAGGACACCAGTTAACGCGAGACTGACAAACTACATCGCTACACTAATAGCTAAGGTTACTTTGTTGCCTACTATCGCCCCCTAAAGGACTGGAGAGAGAAAACGTTCAACGCACATAGACTGCCCAAATATATTATATATCTATAATACGGTATATATATATTATGGAGTACTTCAGTTTAAACACTTAGATAGGTACAGTCCGCTATTGTAATCCAATACTTTTTTTTGTCAAATTCAGCGATCAGAGGTTTTCTAGCTGCCCGCTCAAGTGTCCGCGATAAAAACAAAAAAAAATAGTCCTTGCTCTGTGAATGGGAAACAACCACAGCCTAGTGGCTCGGACCAAGTCGTAAACAATTCCAGCCAATCAACACAAAGGTAAGGGTAATTTGATTGGCGGTTGAGCGCGAGACTAATCTTTAATTGACCCTGGTATGCCTAAATAGGTTGATTACCGGCAGTTTCTTTACAATTACAGATTTAAGATTGTGTGAGGTCTTTAGGTAGCCTATATAGGCTAATGTCAATGTTACTGGAAAGAAGACTAACAAAGTAACAAAATAATAACCAAGTTACCCTCTGATTCAAGAAACTACAGCTGACCATCATTATAACGCTAACAGACCTGTTTTATAATGGATGGGAATGGAAACAAGTGCAACCCGTTTTAGGGCTTTTTGACTACATATAAGCTTGCCAACTTTACCTTATGAGTTGCTTCTCCTCGGGTTAAATGCACTTTTTGTATAGTTGAATAAAACGGTCCGCTTATGGCTAGAAATAATTAATAAATAAAAAAAGATTGTGTGGTATTTCCAAAAGAAATTCATGAGCGTGTCTAAACTTCTGGAATTCTCCATTTCATAAATGAGGCTGTAGACCTAGCTAACATCCAACCAATATAGCCCGAAACATGTGATGCCAGCACCACACCCAAAGCCTACAGAGGGAGAAATTACAAACGTTACCAAAACTGGCCACTGTTTTTCCAATTTTTCCAAGTTTGAGTGTGCATGATGCCACGCCGAATATCAGTCCCATTCAATTTGATTTATGTACATACAGAAGGACAAGATTCCCACAAAGAAACCCCAAAAGAAATGAGAAAAATACATTTAAAAAATGCTTCTATTTTTTTTATATAGTGTATTCTGTGTGTAGTGGATTCTAATGGACGACAAAAAGTGGAGACGGGATGCCATACCATGGAATGCCATGCCATGGAAGCCCTAAATCAAGATCAACCCTTGCGATGTTGGCAAGTAAAAGCTTCTGGTTGTAATTCTATTCAATTTAATTTATTTATATAACACTATTAACAACTTACCTTGTCTCAAAGCACTTTAAAGCAGGGGTGGCCTGTGGGATAGGCAACATGATTGTTATTGGTGCATTGATTGTTATTGGTGCTATATAAATAAATACAAAAATTGAATTGAATTAATGTATTTGGCAAAGCCGTGCTGTAAAACCTATTCTTACAAAAGGTGTACTCATTAAAACTACACAGTGAATAGTCTGCTGGTGGGATGTGTGTTTATTTCTCCTTTAAATGTCCATATAGCTAATTACTAAAAAGAATACGAGGATGCTATAAAAAGCAGTGACCCTCAAAAACATAGTAACACTACTAAACTAGCATAATGTGCTTTCTAGACAAATCAGCATTCGTTTTCATTTGTCCTAGGGTACTATGAGGGACATGGCACAGCACAGCACAAAACCTCATTACAGTGATTAACAGCACACTGCAGTCTCCAGGTCTCCAGGTTAACCAGAGACAGGAACAGCTCGTCAGCTCACTGCCCCCACGCCAACCCTTCTTACAACAGGAAATAAGAAGGTTCTACTTAATTCTTTGTGGTTTTGTTCAATTATAACTGAAGAATATCAAGAATATATATTATGCAGATGTAGCCGGGAAAGGAAGCAGGGAAGGACTGTGGAAAATCATGGTTAAGTCTGGCTGCCCAGGCAAGTTCATTAAGATAGTGTGGCAAGTACAATGGTGCAGTACAATGGTGGTACATCAGAGTGCAGTACAATGGTGGTACATCAGAGCCCTTTCCCATCACCAATGGTGCATGCTTGCACCAACCCTGTTCAGCCTGATGTTTTCTGCCATGCTGACTGATGCTTTCAGGGATGGTGATGTAGGACTTGACATCAGATTCAAGAGTTAGAACAGGTTTCATCTGGGACTTCCTGTTTGCAGACAACTGTGCCCTCGATGCCAGCTCAGAGACGGATATGCAACACAGTATTGATCGCTTCTCTGATGCTTGCACTAACTTTGGGCTCACCATCAACACTAAGAAAACCAAAGTAATGTTCCAGCCAGCCCCAGGGAAAGCCTCCGTGGAGCCCAACATCAGTGCACATGGGATACATTCACCTACCTTGGCAGCACACGGTCCTGAAATGTCACCATTGTCGATATAGTTAGCGCATGCCAGACCACCGGCTCCCCAAGCAAATCTTCTGTGGGGAACTACTTCATGGGATACGTTGCAAGTGAGGGCAGAAGAAACGCTTCAAGGAGGGTTTTCCCTGAAGTCTTCCCTCAAAAAGATTGGACTCTACCCTGACACCTGGGAGGCCACTGCTCAGGGCCCCCTTTGGCAGTCCTCTCTTCACACAAAGTAGCAGCCTATGAAGCGGCCAGGACAGCAGCAGCAGAGGGGCGGAGAAAAGCCAAGAAAGGTGTGACTATCCCTTGTCCTTACTGTCCTAGAACCTTCCGGGCTTGCATCAGCCTCACCGACCATTTCCCCACCAACCTCTCGTCTCAGAACTTTCAAGTCGTAGCACTATTTCTTCAAGAGTTCTCTTGAGGTAACTGTGTTTGGGGTATTTGTTAACCTATGCTCAGTGGTGAAAGCACAGATGTTGTTAATGGTCAATGACATTACCTATAGAAATAAGATTGTCTAGCCCTCCTTAAAGCCCCACTATGAAATAATTGGTATTTGTTGCTACTGAGCTCCCCCTGAAGCTGAGAAGTATAGTTCCTATTTACACCACCATGCTTCTTATAGCTAGCAGAGGGGTCTAGTTGTTGTGTGAGGTGGTGCCATAAAGCTTTATGTACTGTAGTTCTCGTGAGAGGTGCAGCGCCTTGTCCACCAAAGTTACATGCAATACCAGGCGTACAGCAGCTATTGTCTGTATTACAAGTCGGTGTACCCCCAAAATGATTGTAGCGTGCCGGCATAGTTGTTCCCATAATGCCGCGCGACGGGTGCATAATGTTCTGTGTGTAATGTACTTAACAATGTTCTTATAGCATGCCAGTTGTTGTTCCAATTGCATGTAATTTGTTCTTTATTGGGACTGAGTTCATACAGGTGTGTGGCGGTAATGCAGCCTGTTCGAAATTATCTGTACCAGGGCATAAAGCCCGTGCCATCTTGGCATTAGGTTGATGTTTAGTTTAATAAACCACAACAAATATAACACGTGTTTCCGTGATTTGTAACATTATTTTTAAGCTATTATTTTAAGGTAAAATTGATACATGGTGTTGCTTTAATTCAGAGTTATAGGCCTAAATATGGAGTCTCTCTTTGAAGATGTCATAGTCAATCAGAAGCAACTTTACTGTATCTCCATTAACATTCAGCTTTCATACATTCCCTCTTCTGATTTGCTGTCTTGACAATGCTCCGTGATGTTTTATGTTTCCAAGAAATCCTTTAGCCTTGACAGGCGCTATCTATCAAGGACCCTGATGTTATGTCTCCATGACAGGGTGTTTCCGGTCGGTGTGTCAGTTGGAAGGAGTTTCAGTGAACGGCTGAATTGATGCGGCTCTCCTGTTTCGTGTAGTGTTTTCACATACACCTGAGAATTTTATTTGAATTCTATTTAGTGTGCAAACAATGCACACTACTACAGAGCCGTCCTTCTCCAGTGGCCTATAGCCTACCATCATTGCAAGGTGAACGCACTGGAGAAGAGTTGTATATGCCTTAATGATGCCTTAAACTTTAAATAAAGCTATGTCTGAAAGCCTTTGAAATAGAGTACATTGCAAATGGTTTTGGTTTACAATTTTACTTTTTATGACATTTTATGAAATCAAGAAAGCAATCTGAATGAGTGATGAAACATAAGGCACATTCAACTTTTAAATAACATGGAGTCTCTCTACATAGCTCTGGACTTCTCTATATTGTGAGTGAGTGGACAAGTAGACAATCCTAACAAAGTCAGATGTTTTTTTAAGGTCTTTTGGCCTCTCTTCCAGCATCATTTGTTTCTCTGGTTTTGACGTAAGTGTGTGTGTATTACTTCCGGGACGTGATGATGCTTGATATCCACAGGTTCCAAGCTTGTTGCGAAGGAACTTTTGGTGAACGATTATCTGCAGATATCTATTTGAATCAGTACAATTAAAGGAAGGTTTGAATTATATATTTCAGAACAATCGCCTCCAAACATGGAGACCCTTATGTTAGGTAGGCAACAGACAAGTTAGCGTTATGCAGCTGATGCAAAGGAGTGGATCAGTTGCTAGCTAGCTATGCATTTCTTGTATCTAAGCAGGACACCGTTATTCAAGATAAAGATAAAGTGAACACCCACAACGGACGTGGCTTAATTTTTTCAATGAATTTTCTTGGCTCCCATAGCGAATGGAAGTACAAGTCGTTTTGTGGATTAAATGGTGAAGCAGTCAACGGCTGTCGTTTTCTCTTGAACGTAGCTGAAGAAGTTAACGTAGCTAAGTTAGCCATCCCCAACTAGCCAACATTTACTGGCTGTAAAATCATACTGCGTGGCAGTAGGAGACGCTAACGTGGCTAATATAAAACCCGAACGGTTAATGTAGATTGGCATGGTGTAGTTGTTCTATCACCCTACTGTTCCTGTGACATGTCTTCACCGTCACCGGTTCAAATTAGGGAAGCAAATGCACATTTAGCCGCATTGCATCGGCGGGTTGCTGACCTGGAGCAGAGGCTCGAAGCAGCAGAGAACACAGTGCGTGAGCAGGCTGAAAGCCTCATTCGAAAAGATGAACAGCTCAGGGCTGCTACTCAAGAGATAACCGAGGCCAAAGACAGGTAAGTTAAGGTTAACATAAGGAGTATTTTAAGTCTATCATTCTGTCGTTGCTTTAAGTGTGTATACCAGAGCTGTATAATTAAATGTTAGGTTAGATGTAAGTGTCTAAACATAGGATTCTTTACTGACCCATTAACTTTCCTGATATGGTATAATTTTGAGTTTTCTGACCGAATGATCCTGATATTTAACTGCTCTTTCATTAAGAGAGATATCCTACCTCCACGAAAAACTCTGCCATTCTGAAGAAACTATCCAGAAGTTCCAGCATACAGTGAAGGAAAAGGATGCTCTCATTGGGCAGCTACAGCATAGGTGCCAGCTCTTGGACAACATCTGCAAAAGTCGCCCACTGCTGGACAAGATGCTGTCACACATGGCAGAAGCTGAGAGAATGGGACCTGTTGTTGACTTGGGTGAGGCTGCCGTCAACTCCTCTCTCACAGATGGAGAGTCCAGCTGCAGTCCCAACCGCGTATCCAATCACAAGGATTTCTCCCTTAGCGAGGACGACATGGATGACCAAGAGCTAGATGGAGTGGTATTTGGAACCACTGTTTGAGAGAAATACATTCCTTGACTTTAACATTATTCATGGCATGCTGAACCTGAAGACCTTTCCATGACTTGTGTCTCAAGAGTAATGGGCCAGAGGGCACAGCAGGTTTTATTATGGTCAGAGATATTGTTATGGTCTTTGCTGAGTATGGATTGTTACTGAAGCTTGTATATTGAGGTCTGTTGGCTTTGAATACATGTTTCAAACGAAGATAAGAATATAGATAGACAAATGGTCCTTTGGTGAAAGGATGGAGCTACAGATAAGAAATCAACTTAGTAAATTAATTCTGATTATAATATATGTAACTTAATTTAATATGATTTGTTTAGTAAATTGTTTCAAATTGGACACAGTAACATTAAAGATACTACAAGCTGTTGCCATTCCTTGAGAACTTCTGCCAGCTTGACCATAGGGAACAAAGGGTAGGAAGGGGTGGCAGTCCATTTAGAAGTTCCCTGATTGGTTAATACATTTGGACCACGCTGATGTTTTAGTTGCTAATTAAATCGCTCAAGTCAATATCAGAAATTATTTTGTTTTCTCATAGAATCTATTTTTATGTTCACCATCAGAATGCAAAGTTAACAAGCTTTGTATTCCAAAACAGTTTCACCTGTAACAGCTTTAAATGGATGCATTCTGTCCAATTCTGTCCATTGTCCTCTCAAATTGGAACCATTAGTTGATTTTGAACTACTGTGTAGCTGAATTATAGCATGATGGTTTAAAACTCTTCAGTTGAAAAAAACATGAAGGGGAATTGTAGATTTTGGTGTGAAATTGAAACATGGGGTAGCCACCTAGGATAATCTTAGAAGTTATACTGTATGTTGTAAACTGCGCTGAAGCCTGTCATCTGCAGTGTTTAAACTTAAGAACACAATTTCAGATTGCCTTGACTGACCCTCACATGTCTAATATCCCCCATCCAATTCTTTGCCTCCACAATACAAAACACTGTCTGCACATCTTGAAGTTACTTTTTCAATTTACAGTTTACTGCTCTGCCGTTACTTGTAATCGATCCCATTAATGTGCAGAGATGGGATATAGGTCACTGTTTGAACTCCTGCATGTGGTCTTGCCCTTTATTAAGAACGCTTCAGTGAAGCAAGGTCTATGCAAATTTTATTTTTGCTTTTTATCTATTACATATGATGCTGCGCATGAAAGGGGCAGCATTATTAAAACAGCAGTGGTACCTAGAAAAGGGTCATCAGCTATTTTTGCATCTATTTTTTTCAGATGGCTGTGTGTAGTGTTCTGCTTGCAGAAGTAACTATTCAAGTTATTTCAAATGTAACGTCTGGTAATCTCCTGGTAAAGACTTTGTAGCCACACGGTCTGTTCTGTAAAAGGAGGTTTGTGGGCAATTTGTGGAAATGTTCCATACCATAAGCCATTCAGGTGTAGAATAAAATGATTTTCTGGATTGTTCTGTTGTTGATTGATCTGTGTTTACATGAATAAAAACTTTCACATTAGGCATGGGTGTTGGCTTTTTAAAAACATCCTTTCTTGTACAGGTCAGGAGAAACTCAGACTCAACCAAGTTTGGGTTGCAACACTGGATACATTCACTACGCCTGGTGTTGGGAAGTTAATGTCAGGAAGTTGTATGGCTGGTATTCAATATCAAAACACGTAACAGGAGCCATATGGGATTACTCATAAAACTAAGAATACTAATACTCATGAAACTAGGAAGTAAAGAAGATATTGGTTGCGTAGAAAGTTCAGGTTTTTATTTATTCGATACAAAACTTTTTTTCCCCCACCCACAGTGTGATTAAGGTGATATAACACATACAAAATAATTTGATCTGTGGATAAAAAGTGCTTGGTAATTGCCCTTCCGGACATAATGCATTACACGGCACAGATCAAAATATTACTATCGGAGAAGTATCTTCCCTCTTCCAATGCAGTTGTAGAAACCCTTGGTGCCATCAGGGCCAATTGGCTGACGCACCACCTCCACGATGCTGATGGATTTCTTCAGGTGTCCAGGTGACACGGAATAACTTTTATCTGGAAAGAGGTTCTGAGCAGCAGTTTTTCGCCGCCGGACCCACGGGCTCCCCACAAAAACAGCACTATCCTGCGAATAATCACCAGAACACTTGTTCCTGCTGAAGGAGGAGCTGTTGTTGGAGTTAGGAGTGCTGACTAATTGTGGCGTTGCCAATGGAGAAGTGGCATGGCTGCTGGAGAACAGCTTGCGTGGCACAAGGGGACTTCCAATCGGACTACACAGGGGCTCCCTGTAGGGGTCATTCCGGCAGGAGGACACAAGAGGGATGGCAAGGGGACTGCCATACAGGGCCTGGGGGCGGTTGACCCTCCGGTTAGGACGGGGGGAGGGTGGGGCAAAATCGGATTCTGAGGAGCTGTAGAGCACAGAGTCCTCCAGGGTGTAGGGGTAACGCTTAGCCTTGCGGCTGGGCTTTTTACTACAGGCGTGTTTCACGCATTCCTCAGATGACTCTTCGCCGCCGCCATCCTGGGCCGAAGTAGGTTTACGCGTGCCACGGCTGCCCAGGAGCACCACTCGCACACCCTTGCGCCCCTGCTGCTCCTCGGACTGCAGGGCCTTGTAAGCCCTGCGAGCTCCATCCAGATACTCATACTCCACCACGGCGCACATCTTACGGCCCAGCTCGGTATGCTTCTTGGCAAACCTCTTCAGCTCTGCTGGCAACTCCTTTCCTGGACGCAGGATCCTGAGGGAGGAGATGGTGCCATGGACACTGAAAAGACGCATGGCTATCTCCATGAGGTCTTGCTGCTCCAGGCCAGGGGATGTATTCTCTTCCTCCTCGGTGGAACTGCCCAGCAAATTCCAAGCCAGCAGCAGCTTACTTGTTGGAATGCACAGAAGCCAGTCAGGTACAGGAGTTTTGCGTCGCACTTTGGTGCTCTCCTCATTTACCTCTAGTTTCTCAGAGATGCGAGCGGCAGCCAGTGTGGTGCGCCAGTCACGTGTCAACTCCCGGATCTAGAGGACATACAATATAAATGTAATATCTACAATTTCAGGCTGCCTTTTTACATGGTCAGACATAGCAATAATTATTATTCAAATGACTACAGTGTCTAGTAGTATTTCAAATACAAGACAAATAACCCCAGCATCAGGATGAGCCCAAAAACATTTTGAAACAGGTCATACCTTTTTAAAGGATGTTAGCAACTTAAGGCTCACATAGCCCATCTTGTTCCTTTGCACATGTTTCAACAAGAAGGCATCTTCAGCCAGATTTTCATTAGACAGGTAACTTTCCAACTGAATAGTTATGCTCTGTCTCAGTTCAGCAACTGGTGGACTCCAGGCATCTCCCTCCAAGCAGTCCTCCTCAAACACATCAGTCAACTCTGCAGAGCTCCTTTTTTAAGCAAATGGAAAAAAGATATCCAAGTTTCATTAAGCAATCTACCAAATGTCTCTCCGCGATGCTCATGACATTCATTTCTCATTCGTCTGATTGATACAAATCTTTGAATTATAATTTACCCGTCAAAACTGTCATTCAACCCGTCATCAGTACAAGGGAATGGGTGTTTAGATTCCGGGGACTGCTGTGAAGTACAATCTTCGCACTGAAAGATGTCCGTGTAGGTGGGCGAGGACATGCTAAAGAAAAGTCACATACAATCAATTAATTAATTTTCCATGAATAATTTACAATTCTTCGAATTAACTCCCTTCAATTTCTGAACAAATACAATGCAACACATAAAGAGATAGGCCTACCTGCTGCTTTAGGACGATTTCCCTCTGTCACCGCACCTGTGTGTTTGGCATGTTAATTAGAAATCGAATCAGAACGTCATGATTGCTAAACAATTGCAGGTGATGTAACAATAGAGGAGATCACGTGTTCTATTGGAAGCCGAGGCACGGTGTTAAAAGTGAATTCCTTTAGTGCTTTCATTAGACCACACTTTTCTGGTTTTATTTAAATGCACGGAGAAATTTTTATTTCGGCCATGACCATGGTTGGTGTACCTCTCCATATCAAATAGGGGAGAGACGGGACGATGCAATAGTTGTATAGAGATCGTATGAGACTGAAAGCCAGTCTGTCCTCTGGCAAATACAGTTGCATTAACAGACCTGGACAAAACCATTTAGGTATAATCTGAGCAAAAGTGGAATAACCGCATGTTAGTTTCGTCTCTCCTCGTCGGGACGATTGTAACATACAGGACAAAAGTTAAAAGAAACAATTAAAATCATGAAATCCTCCGGACTACACCATATTTTAGTGTATGTCTGTAATCATAGCCTTTGTCATCATCAAGCGTGTCTTGCAGTTATGGAAATATGATGCGCTACGGATGATTTTGCCTTATAAATAGATATAATAGAATAGTATTTTTTTTATCATGAATCATGTTACCGGTATTTAGTTGTGTTTATTTCTGAGTCAAAACGTTGAACATAGGTGCCCATTATGACCTTAGCCCAGATGTCTCCATAAATCCCCCTAACTGATACGCCCAATTTGTCATACTAAAACTGCTCTTCCGTTTCTCACTTCCACGAATCAAAGTATAAACATAGATATTGATGCAGTTTTTTTTAGAATATCTGGGGGTTCTGCAATTTGCCATTATAGCCTAGCTTGTATTGCGTGTAAACAAGCATGCTACAAGAACGTCTGGGATTGTCAATATCACTAAATAATCTACAGAATAAAGTTGAACCTTTACATGAAAACCAAAATTTCAAACTAGAAATAAAACCAACTGCTAATTAAATTTGTATAGATGTTTGGCAGATGGATGAAGGTTAAAATGCCTTATGTTTTGACCCAATGATGTATGTCCATAATCGTTGAATTGAAGTTGGAGTATACTTTCGTCCCAGCTCTCTCCTAGTGCGTGTTGCAAGCTCGAGAGCTTCCTTAACAAGAGGCTGGCTTATGATAGTTGAGAAATGTAAGTCAGTCATCAGTCACAATTCAGACACCATAACTCAGTCCTCAACAAATGCATCAACTACAAATCAGGGGAAATTATTTCGTTGTGGAATTGTCTGAATGTCCACAGAGGCACCATGGTCCATGTTGTACCATGCTGACTCATCACAAGCCAACTCAGTGGGCCCTATGCTAATTATGCACAGAATGGCTATCATACATTTTGTTATGCACAATGTATATTTATTTTTTCATATGTTAAAGTTATAAAATTATATATATATGTTTTGTAAGTCACGTTTGATAAAAACACCTGCTAAATACATAGCCATGATAATGTTCCCCATTTGAAAGATGCTGCCTAGCCTGTAATTCGGGCATGCAAACATCACTGAAATAAATGGAATCTTCCCCTGCCCTCAAACAGTACACTCTGTGACCCTGAGATCTTTACATGATGGAGATCATTTCGAAACACTGTTAATGACTTCAGAATATACTAATCAAGTGTCTTGTATTAGTATATACCTTGTATGAATCATGTGCTTATGTAAGCAGGGGCATGGCTTTTCTGTGTTTCTGTGTGTGTGTAACTTAGATTATTAGGTGCCACTTAGTCTGCATATGTGCAAGAGCATGTTTGGGTGAGCTCAGTGGTGACAGGGTTGAAATGTGCTTTCTCGACCCTGGGAAGAACAGACATCCTTGGGAGACAAGAAGCTCAGTCAAGGACCTAGAATGACTGAGATGTTAAACATTTATGGCGTCAGCATTAGATAAACGTCTATCTATATAAACCTTGTGCGATGTGTTTAATATTGCTTCTCTCTCGCCTGCTGCAGTCTGGGAGTAAGCCCGGGGTCCCTCTCTCTCTGAGTGCTTCTCTCCGAGTGGGGTGAGCCCAACATGCTTGTTGTTGTTGTTGTTGTTTAATAAGTATACTTATATGCAACTCCAGCACTGTGACAGACAGACACCAGAAGAGACACATCAGACATTCCCGACTTCCTTCATGAAGAATGCAATGCATCAAACAAGTTCAATGAATATTCATCATTATGTGTAACACAAAAGGAGCCAGCAGCATTAAGTCTTGTAATAAAGAGGGATTTTTTCGCTTTCTATATAATGGTGGCTGCTTAGTGGCAGAATTTGTATTTTGGGGAGATTTATCTCTTCAAATTGCGCCACAGTCAAAAGGGAGGTCTGTTGTTAACATCTTAGGGAAAGTTATTTAATAAAATGTACACAAACTGGAGATTTTCTAATCAATAAGTTGTTTAAATATTTGCAAATAATGAAGTTTTACAATTGTACAGACTTGTATTAGGTGCAAATTAGCCAGAAAACCAATTCCTGGAACCCTAGTCTAACACACTGCTATTAAACGTTTTAATATAACAAAATGTTAGTGTTGTATAGACAATGGCAAGACTTTTTTCCTAAGACCACTTTTGGAATCTTTTCATATCTGTCTAAGGGAAACAAGCAAAAAAACCTTCAGCTTGGGATATTTGTGCTTTTGAGTTGTCTTTGCAGGGCAAAGTGATCAAGCTCTATTGGGTACTAAATATTATCTTTCAGCCTACACAGTTTGCAAGATGTCAGTGATCAAGTTAGTCAAGTCAAGGAGACATTGTGCCCTTTAGTTACTATTGCTGAAAGTTGTTGATTTGGAAACAGACACCTCCCTTGTCTCTGATCTTTTGATTGCTCTTTTCAGCATAAACGTCCTTCGGTCTTTTGTCATGTGGATAGGACATATACTTTTCTCTCCCTCAACAAAATGTGTCTAGCTTTCAGTCTGCAGTAATTCTAATAAAAACGTCATTAACAACTGGCCAACAAAGCATTGTCAAAGCACATAGGTAAAAACTCGTGAAAACAGTGGGAGGAGATTTGATGACGCAATCAAACTTTGCCGGAAGATGCGCATGTCTCTAGAAAACTCCATAGCAAACATGGCGACTTACATGAGGATGTTGGGAGCGTTAAAACAATCCTACAGAAGTGGGATTACTCCATTTAAAAATTGTCCAGGTTCAGCGGGACAAGTCCTCAGGAGTAGCAATGGAGGAGATACACTCATAACGTCAAGCAAGGTCACGAATCGCTGTTATTCTACCTCAAGTTTCACATGGAAAACCTCCTTATGCAATGACTCCTTTGGTAACATCAGCTCATCAATGACAGGAGCGATACGCTATGGTAATATTAACAAATGGAGACGGATTGCAAGTGTGTTTGGCTATACCAAGGACATTACTGGACATGGTGGAGCTTCTGTCGGCTGTCAGCAGAGGAGGTACTTTTATGGAAACCGGGGTAGCGGATTTTCAGGAGAAGATGGATCCGAAACCGGTGGTTCAGGAGGGGATGAAGCTAGTGGTGACGGTGGGGCAGGTTATAGTAATCCGCAAATGACTGCCCTTACAACCATGATGGTGCCAGAGGTTTTCCCTAATGTACCCCTTATCGCCGTCAGTAGAAACCCAGTTTTCCCTCGATTCATCAAAATTATTGAGGTAAAACTTCGCTTTAATAGAATGGAAATACAATGGAGATACAGTTTTGAAAATAGATGTCATTATAACATTACATACATATACAGTCATATACATTTCGATGCAGTGGGAGAGGTGTGTTGTAACAGGCAGTTTGCACCTAAACAGCGCTTGCTGCCGATTACATCATCCGCTGCTTTAAGCCGGAGCACGAGCACTGCACATTTCCAGGAGTTTAATGCATAATTGTAGTCTAACAAGTGTGGCCTGTTATACCAACTCAGTAATTGTGTACAGTTATTTTACAGTAACTGTTTTTCACAGTTTGTACAGTTTTCTGTAGCTCTGTATACTTCTTTTTGTTTTGTATAAATGGTAACTGCAGTCTGGATAGCCCTCATACGGTTAAACAGTACTATTTTGGTTTTTAGAATTGAAAGTTTGGGGGGTTGTATGCCTTTAAAGAAGAACGCAGTCTCGAGGCATAAACACTGCATTTCTATCTGTTTTGGTTACGATTTCCTCTTAGGTGAAGAATAAACCCCTAATGGACCTTTTGAGACGAAAAGTGAGGTTGGCTCAACCTTATGCTGGTGTTTTTCTAAAGAAAGATGACAGGTAAGGACCCCTTGGATCCTCTAAAACACCCTAACTATTATCACCTGTTCTCTAATGCCCACAGTGCTGTCTAACATCTCTACCATTTCATCTCTTGAATTAGCAATGAGGTAGACGTTGTGGAAAGCTTGGATGCCATCTACAGCACTGGCACTTTTGTGCAAATACACGAGATGCAGGACCTTGGAGACAAACTCCGTATGATTGTCATGGGGCACAGACGGTAATTCCTCTATTGCATGTTCTTTTACATGTAAAACATTCATGCCACTGCAGTTTTGTGTCGTTTTTGAGCTGACACAATTTGAACGAATTTCAGTACCCATAAGCATAACGTTTTATGTGGTCAAGCAAATCAACCAAATGTCTAAATTTCCGTATGATAAAATCAATGTAATAATCTGACGACTTGAATTGAAAAAGTATGTATTTTTATATAATTGAGTAAAAGGAATGAGTTGAATCATTTGTCATTAATTATCCTAGTAAAACTTTAATGGCAAGTGTTAAATATTCTGTATCTTTGCTAGAGTTCGTATTAACAAGCAACTGGATGTGGAGCCAGATGAACCTCCATCTCCTGTGGAATCTGAGGGGGAGGGAGGCCAACTGAAGCCCCCACGTCGTAAGCCCAAACGCACGCGGAAGGAAGGCCCTCTTGCTGAGGCCATGGAGGACACTGTGAAGGATGCAGACCTGACTGTGGAGCCTGTGCCACTGCCTAACACCTCCAATGATATCCTCATGGTGGAGGTAGACAATGTCGTGCACGAGGAGTTCCAGACCACGGAAGAAGTCAAGGTACTGGCCTTTCCTCAGATGATATTGTATAATAGCTTTAATCTTTCCTCAGATGATATTGTATAATTGCTTTAATTGACACATTTTAGGCCTTCATACCAGCTCTTAATTCTCATCATGTAAGAGTTACAAACTGATTGAAATCTTTATGTTCCTGTTTAGGCATTAACTGCAGAAATAGTCAAGACTATTCGAGATATCATTGCTTTGAATCCTCTATACAGGTGTGTAAAAAGATCTTTATATGTGCCATTTGTGTCTGTTTTTAAATACATACATTTCAATTTTCAAATGTTCAATATTGCTGTTCTATGGAGTTAATTATATCATTTGGTCTTTAGAGAGTCTGTGCTGCAGATGATGCAGGCTGGACAGAGAGTGGTTGATAATCCCATCTACCTGAGTGACATGGGTGCAGCTCTCACTGGGGCAGAGTCACACGAGCTTCAGGATGTTCTGGAGGAGACCAATGTGAGTGGTCATTAAAGGTGCATTGTGTAGGGTTTAGTGACATCTAGAGGTGAGGTTGCAGATTGCAACCAACTGAATTCCCCTCCGTCACCCCCACCTTTCCAAGCAAGCAGGATAACCTATGGTGGCTGTCAGTTGCCATGCAAAAGGCCTTCTCTAGAGCAAGTGTTATGGTTTGTCCGTTCTGGGCTACTGTAGAAACATTGCGGTGCAACATGGTGGACTCCGTGGAAGAGGACCCACTCCCTATGTAGATATGAAGGGCTCATTCTAAGCTAATGAAAACAACGGTGTGTAATTACATGAGATTGCACACTAATGAAAACATAATTATGAATACTATATTCCATTTTTACAAATAGATCTCCCTAAATCCTACACATTTTCCACAGTGGGCATCCCAACCATATCCCACAGGGACCCGGGTTTGAATCCGACCAGCGGTCAAGTGTAGATTTTTAGAAATTAACATGAGGCTGCTGGAAGGATTTAGTGTAGAACTAGATCTTTCACATTTACATGTTGTAAATGAAGAAACGTGTCTGTAAATAACACTGCTTTATCTATTGTGCAGATCCCCAAACGTCTGTACAAGGCACTGTCTCTGTTAAAGAAAGAATATGAGCTCAGCAAGCTACAGCAACGCCTGGGAAGGGAGGTAAGTGTCCCATTTTCATGTTATGTCCTTCAGCCTGACATTGACCTTGGCATGGCTATCAAATCATCCGCATGTTTGTTTGTAACATGAGGATGCTCTAATTATTCGTGACATTTTACACAAGTAGTGATGAATTGTAAATGACAGACATGAAACAGTTGGAGTTGGTGGAGAGTGGGAATCCCAACAGCTATTATTTGTGTTGGGTAAAGTCATTATTTTGTGTCCAGCTGAAATTACACAATGTTTTGTTCCTGTTTCATAGGTTGAGGAGAAGATCAAGCTGACCCACAGGAAGTACCTTCTACAGGAGCAGCTGAAGATCATTAAGAAGGAACTCGGCCTGGAAAAAGAAGACAAAGACGCCATTGAGGAGAAGTTCAGGGAGCGACTGAAGGAAAGAGTGGTGCCACAGCACGTTATGGATGTAATCAACGAAGAGTTAAACAAGCTTGGCCTGCTTGATAATCATTCCTCTGAGTTCAAGTTAGTCTTTTTTTTAAACTATTTGTATTTTACTGTTGTGGAATTACTTGCTGCAAACTGACTGTAAAGAAACTAGCTGTTGTTGTTGTTCTGCATGGTGTTATCTATAATGAGTTACATTATGATGATGACGACATAGTGTTAGATATGTCCAATCACCTCTCTTGTCCTGTTGTAATTCTGCAGTGTTACACGTAACTATTTGGACTGGCTGACTTCCATGCCATGGGGAACCTATAGCACAGAAAATCTGGAGCTGGGCCGAGCAAAGGAAGTGCTTGAGGAAGATCATTATGGGATGGACGATGTGAAGAAACGTATTCTGGTGAGAAATTAGCAGAGTCAAATGAAGCCAGTTGAATTGAGTGTAAAAATGTGTGAAGTGAAAAATGTTTTATCCTCTTTAAAATTAGTTATCACTGTTTCAATTTTAAATAGTATTTTGGTATATTAAGTAATTGGTCTTATTTTATTCATTATGGACATTAATTTGTACCTTAGTGATTGATATATTTTGAAATGATATATTGATGGCATTCCTTTCTTTTATCAAACAGGAGTTCATTGCAGTGAGCCAGTTACGGGGCAGCACACAGGGAAAGATCCTGTGTTTCTACGGCCCCCCAGGTGTGGGAAAAACCAGTATTGCCCGGTCCATTGCCCGAGCACTAAACCGGGAATATTTCCGTTTCAGTGTGGGTGGTATGACTGATGTTGCAGAAATTAAAGGTCACAGGTGGGTCATATTCCCATCGCACCAGCAATTAATGACCGCTTCATTTCATTTCGTGCTGTTGAATAGCCTATAACAGCCCTTGTGATTTTGCAGGAGGACGTATGTGGGAGCTATGCCTGGAAAGATCATCCAGTGCTTAAAGAAGACTAAAACTGAAAATCCTCTGGTGCTAATTGATGAGGTATTTTAGTTGATATCACTACTTTAGTAGTGGGGTGATAGAGAAGTGTGCTTAGGGTTATAATGCATCGGGATGCTATAGAATATGTGTTTAACACAACGCTGTCTGTGTCAAATTTCTGATAGGTGGACAAAATTGGACGAGGTTACCAGGGTGACCCTTCGTCAGCCCTTCTGGAGCTTTTAGATCCAGAGCAGAATGCAAACTTTCTTGACCATTACCTTGATGTGGCTGTGGATTTGTCCAAGGTATCACATGTGCTCCATAATTCCTTAAACTAAAGATATTGCGGTATGTGCACCACAGTTCCTGTCATCACAACTGTCTTTCTTTCTTATCTAGGTTCTATTTATTTGTACCGCCAATGTGACTGACACCATTCCAGAACCCCTGAGAGATCGTATGGAAATGATCAATGTGTCTGGATATGTAGCCCAGGAAAAACTAGTCATAGCAGAGGTAATATTTCTCCCACGACATGCTGGGCGTCAATGGCAAATTATTGAATGACTATGAGGATTTTAAGACCGTCCAGAAATGTGGAGCTTGAATTACAGATACCTTCTTGTTCACTCAAACGCAGAGATACCTGGTGCCTCAGCTACGAACCCTTTGTGGACTGGATGAGCAGAAAACTGAAATCTCCTCTGAGGCTTTGAAAGTTCTCATAAGGCAGTATTGTAGAGAAAGTGGGGTCAGGAACCTTCAGAAGCAAGTGGAGAAGGTAATATCAACGCAGTAGCATATAAGAAAAATAAAACATTCCATTAACTGTACATTAATATACACTTGGTTATCATAATACAAAGCTGATTTCTATTTCTGTACCTCTGCTTTAAGGTTTTCCGCAAAGTTGCCTTCCGCATTGTAAATGGCGAGGAGAGCGCAGTGAAGGTCACACCTGAAATTCTGCAGGACTACGTTGGTAAACCCATCTTCACTGTAGATCGAATGTATGATGTCACCCCTCCGGGCGTTGTCATGGGATTGGCCTGGACGGCTATGGGTAAGAAAGCATAATGTGATGTATACAACACAGGTAGTCAACAATTAGGTAGTCTTCACCAACAGTTTAACACTCGTGAACAAAAAAGGGAGGCATTAAAGTAACTGAAGAACAAAATAAAAATCATTGGTTTGACTGGGAAATGGTAAATTTTAAATAAATAGCTTTTATGGTTAGGGTATTTCTGAACTACTTTAACTTTTACTTACTTTTTTCTGTTCTAGTCATTGTTCTATTGCTCATTGTTCTACTCAGCAACTCACCTCCACCCTCGTGTCTCATTTATGTTCAGGTGGTTCCACACTCTTTATCGAAACCTCTCTGCGACGGCCTCGGGACCATTCAGGGACAGATGGACCAAAAGACGGATCCCTCGAGATGACTGGGCAGCTAGGCGATGTGATGAAGGAGAGTGTCAAAATTGCCTATACCTTTGCTCGCTCCTTCCTCATGAAGCAGCTGCCTGAAAATGACGTTCTCATCAGCTCTCACTTACACCTTCACGTCCCAGAGGTATGACTCAGTTCAGGCAAAACATCATTTTAATCATAAGGTTCACGTTACTGTCTTTGTATAAGCCCTTTTTAGCATTTTTACTTTTGTCATTAAAAACTATGTATAGCACCTTTTGAATACTTGAGCACCAATTTATTGTCTAATTTGTAAATACTTTGTATGGTACCTCCTGCTGTCGTTTTATGTTGTAAGTCTAAATCATGAAACATCTGTCTAGGGTGCTACTCCAAAAGATGGGCCAAGTGCTGGCTGCACCATAGTGACAGCCCTGCTGTCCTTGGCCACTAACACCCCAGCACGTCAGAATGTGGCCATGACTGGAGAGTTGTCCCTGACTGGCAAAATCCTCCCTGTGGGTGGAATCAAGGAGAAGACCATTGCTGTGAGTTGTACATGTACATTTACATTTAGTCGTTTAGCAGACGCTTTTATCCAAAGCGACGTACAAAGGAGAGATAATATTCAGTAGCTATGACTTTTAAAAGATTTTCTTCATGCTGCAGTACAAAGCTCTATTGTATCTGTCCTGACTAGGTGGTCGTCTTGCCAAAGTCGCTGCTCTGTGCTCCACCTTTTGTTTTCATGAGGATCACTGACCAAACTTAAATCATTTGCAGGCCAAGAGGGCTGGTGTGACCTGCATGTTACTGCCAGAGGAAAACAAGAAAGATTTCTCAGACCTTCCAGATTACATCACTGAAGGCCTGGAGGTGCATTTTGTAGAACATTATGAACAAATCTACAAGATCGTCTTCCCCGAACAGACTGACTGATGTTAAAAATGACTGGCAGTGTTTACACTGTTTTTTTTTTTTAAATCCAATGAACATATGCCATAACATCTCCCCCTGAAGTGCATCATTGCTGTTAGTTGAGGGGCCAATTCCCCATTATCAGTTTGTTTGAGACATGGGTTAAAAGGATGCTATCAGTTGTATGGACATGGATAGGGGCGTAGGCTGGCAGCTTAATTATCTTCAAGCCAGACAGTTGATCATGATATTGCTGCTACGCAGCCTTGACATACATCCCTCTTTATTTGACATATGTGTGTATGTTGTATACAATGATGGAACCTGATCAATATTCCAGATTTTTGAATTGTTGATTTCTGAATATGTGTTTCTTTTGCTTCTGAGTTAAAGCACTAATTTAAAGTGTGGTTTGGTTTATTTAAATACCCTTAAACTCATGTGGACAGTTGGTACAGCACAATGGTCGTATAGAATCACTGGGTTCTTGCTCCAACATTTCATTTAGTTTCCTCACATTGAGCTTCATGCCTTAACTATGAATTTAAATGTGTCCTTTGAAGTTGTTTTTGAAGGACCAATGGTAAATCTTAAGGCAAGACAAAAGCATTTCCCCAAAATATCTTTCATTTTGTTTACATATCTAGTCCCTGAAGTTGTGTAGTGATGCACTTAGAATTCAAGTTGCATAGAGATTACACTTTCACTTTGATTTGCAGAAGTGCACTGCTGAATTGTCATTTGTTAATATTCTACATCGAGGTTTATGAACTGGAGATACAGCATCCATCCTCATATCAGACTGATGTAAGGTTAGTAGCCAACACTGCATTTCAATTTCCCATGGGGTTTGCCACTTTAGAGGCCTACTTACCCACAAACCAATTTGGGTTTTGCCATCCGTTCAAATGATTTTCAATTTCAGAAATGGTCTAGGTATAATAGTCTGGCCTCTATTGTGTAAATCACTAAATCCACAATTATGTCCTGGCTCAATACTCAGTCCTTTTCAGATATATATACACACTTTTGTGATTCACATCCCTAACCGTCCTGAGCATCCATGCCAAAGTTTAACAGCACTATTTCAAGCTGATGCGTCGGTGTCTTTAACCCACACTTCAGTAATGGACTTCCTCCAAGAACCACAGCATCTTGCAAGCCTGGCCTGAACATCATGGTGTACACAGAGCATGTACACCAACATTCCCTTCCACTGCACACTGTTCACCAGAATCAATCAATAAAAACACAATACTTCCATGACCACAATACAAATTGTCATTTATTAGGTTACTCCTTCTTGGCAGCAGCCTTTCTCATGGCGGCCAGGATGTTGCTCAGCTCTTCCCTCTTTCTCTTAGCGCGGATGTGAGTTCCCACCTGAAGAAAACAAGCACAAAGCTTGGTCATTACATGTGCCAGTAAAATCATTTAATAATATTTAGCAAAACCCTGACTGTGCACACATGACAAACTCCAGCAAAGCCCTGAGATACACAGATTTGACCATCTAAAAAAAAGGGGGGGGGGGGGGGGGGGGGGGGGGGGGGATTGTACCATAGCACTATGCAAAGTTTAACCACCATATCCCCAATTCCAACTTGGGAGCCTTGATTTAGTCAAAACCCTAGTCACACCCATATCCCATGCTTCTATATAATCAAATCCACAAACATTACAGCACTAGAGCATCCATGGTGAAAAAGGAGCTGGAAAGGTGGGGAAAACATACCCTTTTCTTAATGAACTTGAGGGCACGCTTATCCTTGGACACCTTCAACAACTCCATAGCACGCCTTTCGTAGGGGGCAAAGCCACACACCTCACGGATCATATCACGTACAAACTTGGCATGTTTGGTCAGTTGCTGAAAAACAATGTAAATAGCATCTCAGTAACATAGATTTCAGGCAGTAAGTAGTTTAGAGCAGCACCTTACACCATGACACTAACGGTAAACGATATAACCCTGAGTTATATACAAAGAAACACAATCTTACCCCTCTCCTGCGGCTGTGTTTGGTCTTGGCCACATTTTTAGTCACTGGGTGGCCTTTGTTAAGGCCCACTGCCATGGGATACCGAATTGCCATCTCTGTTTGAAAAGAATAAAAAGAGTTAGCTGGAACAAGTAACGTAACGTTAGTTCACACATTCAAGGCGGAGACGACGCGTTATCAAACTCAGCATCCTATACACTACCTGCTCTGAACACAAGTCGTGGTATAACCAATATATTGTTAATGACGTTAGCAAGGAGGCTAACGTCGCTTTTCCCTTGGTTCACATTTGACACAACGCACTCCATGCATTTCAAAGAAAATAGACATTAAATAGCATTTGTATAACATGGGGTTCAAATTATCATATTGATAAGACCGCTCCTCTCGTGTGGAAAGGGTCGAGAGAATGAAGACTTCAACGTCAGTGATACTCATTGTAATTTTCATTTGGCAGTGAAATACTCTGTATGTGGGTTTAGAAATGTGTCCCGGTTACTTTGATACAGGTTATGTACAAAAAGTATGTAAGATGTCAAAGATAAAGCTTAGATTCCAACTAATAGCGTAGCAATTACAGAATTCATACCTGCGTCTCTAATGGCGTCCAAAACCGGAAGGAACGTCTATTGGCGGAAGCTAGAAATTCTATTCAGGCACTTGAGGAATTTCTAAAGAAATACAAACAGCGCCATCTGTTGATCACAACAAAGCGAACGTTGGTGTGTGTGGATTTTTAATCGTATGAAAAGTCACTAGAAATTTGGAAATACAAATGAATTACAATCTAAAGCTCTGAAAATATCACGACTTGTCATATTCATTCATGGTACAAACTAAATAGCAGAAAGTGAGAAATGCACGTAACCCCCAAAACACTACAACTACCATGATGCCCTGTATGCCGTGTTTTGGTGGGGTACAGGAAGTACTGACGTCCTCCTGAAGCTCGCTCGATTTATTCGGGGTAGACGTTTCTGAATGAAAGACAGTCTTTGCCTGTAAAAGAACAACATGTTATCAATGGATATGGAAAAGCAACGGGGACGTAATGCATCTCTTGCTATAGCTGCCATAGTAGTCCTCGTGGGGATTCCTCTGTGGTGGAGAACAACAGAGACATATCGTGCTTGGCTGCCGATGTCACAAATCCGTGAACTGGATTCATTGCATCTCCACCTTACCGTGGAAGTGGAGGTGGTGTTTGCCCAGGGTACACTTACACCTGATCAACAAAAGAAGCTTCCACTGAGTCAGGTTCGTGAACAAGAGCACCACGCGGATACTGAAACAGATCTCAAGTATAGATATGAGACTAAATACCGAACAGCTACGATCATGGAGGAAGACGCCCTGAATCAGCCAAATGCTGCAGAGGCAGACAAGTCCTTGCACATCCTAAGTGAGAGTCCCTGTGGTTCGGTTGTTGTGTATGTTTTACCTGAATCTTCTACCATACTACCAGAGGGTGTGGGAGTATATGTGGGACTGAAAAGGACAGCACTGGTCAAATTTGAACTCAGAAAAGGAGGAGCAGCGTTGAAGGATGTTCTGTCTGCAATAGACCCTGAGGTGGAGCAGGTGGTCCAGACCATGTCCTTCAGCCACCAGGACATCATTGCAGCGCTTAGCAACCGCATCCGGCTGGCAAAGGTCAGCAGGGAAAGCCTAGTGGACAGTATGAGGGCCTTTAAGTCCAGTCCTGGCTATGAGATCACATTCAGTCTTCTAAATCCCAGTCCCCAATCCCACAGGCTACAATGGGACATTGAGGGTGCTGTGCAGCAATACATCCAACCTTTACTGGACAAGATGGCTGTTGTGGCAAATTTCTCTGTGGATTCTCAAATTCTGTACTATGCTGTTCTTGGAGTGAATCCTCGCTTTGACAAAACTGCGTCAGCCTACACACTCAGTGCCGACAGTCTTGCACACGTCATTAACCCAGTGGAAGCCAGGCTAGGCTCAAATGCAGCATCCTCCAACCCAGTGCTCAACTTCCTCCTCTATGTCCCAGACCCTCACCACTCCCCACTCTTCATCCGGGATCACAGGAAGCAGGAAGTGTCATCAAATGCATTCCACAGTCCTCGTTGGGGTGGCATTATGGTCTATAATGTGAATGATATGTACAGCAAAGACTCCACCTTCCCAGTTGACCTTAACATTGATATGAGTAAAGTGATGGGTGTTTTCTTGGCACAGCTTAGGCTCCTGTTAGGGGTTCAGCAGGTGCGTCCCCCCAAAGGCTTTGAACTCCAGGGCCCAGGCAGCGCAGGAGTAACTGACTGGGAGCTGGACCGGCTTCTGTGGAGCCGCAGTGTGGAGAATGTGGCTACAGCCAGTGCCACGATCACCTCTCTTTCCCAACTACTGGATGAAATTGGTAATATTGTCATCAATGACAACATTGCACAACAAGTACTCAATGCAGTGACATCTCTACAGGCAGCTATTGCTGAGCTAGAGGCTGGAAACTTGGCCTTTGCTTTGCAATACAGTAGAGAAGCCATTTTAGCATCTGAATGTGCCTTTTTTGACCCGTCATTGCTGCATCTCCTGTATTTCCCAGACGATCAGAAGTTTGCTATCTACATCCCCCTGTTCTTGCCAATGTGTGTCCCGATACTGCTCTCACTACTGAAGATTGTCAGTGAGATACGGCAGAGGAGGGCAGAGAAAAGTGCCAAAAAAGACTAACAACAGTCCGTCTCATTTAAGGACACACAACACTCACCGTTTGAACTGTACCCTCAGGTATTGCACTGAATGATGGGAGACACTGGAGCAGGGCCTAAACTGTTAGGTAAATGTTATTGACTCAGTAGCTAGTTATTGATAATTTATTTGAATTCTGTTTTGTTTAAATAAATAAATTGTATGCTGTGAAGTTAATGCGATACATGCCTTTTAATAAAACTTTTTGTTAAAGTATAGACCTATGTTAAGTGAATTCAGTATTACAAGTGAAAATACGAGCATGTAAATGAATACAGAGCAAACTATACCTATCCCACAATGTGGAACTCTTCTGATAGAAACAAACAAAAAAGAAATCACCAAAATGCAGCATATTTAACCATCTGCATGTGATAATACATTGCCTGTCACTGTTTTTCACATTAACTAACTAATATAGAGATTCAATAAAATGAATTGAACCCTCTTTACCGTTAAGACTTTCTGGTGAGGAGTATAATTAAATGAGAATATATTACACAGTCACATGGTCAAGACTAGTTTCCACTGCAGCAGAACATTTCCAGAACAGGCCATGCCCATCACTATGGCTGACTATCAGAAAATGTACTTTTCTCATACTTTACGCAGTTTCTCGTACATTCTCAGACTTACCACTGATCCATGGGGCATAACAGTTCACTTTTTTAGTGTCTTCACTGCATGAAACTGTCTCCCAGAAGACAAAAGGTCTATTCAAATTATTACATATTCATCTTTTGTCGAGAGTGGTGTATGAGTCATTTTTATGCTTAATTTTCTTTGCCATGTTATTCGGCTTGAACACAGTAGTAGATTTTAGGGATTCACAGACAATAGCCTTATATAGAGAGATTTTAGCCTTACTGAATAGTGATAGGCCTATTAATATAAGAGCAACCTTGCTAAGGAGAATAATTTGGACATACACTTTTGAGTTGAGAAAGTGATTATTCATTGCTAACAAAACTTAATACAGTTGAAATTACTGGCTAAGGGTTTCATCATTTTGAGTGCAACTGTAAACCTACTGATACATCTTTAGAGATTATTAAAAAACCCACATAGAAGATCAAATAAATATAGCTAATTCTTAATACTCATTCCTGTTGTCAAAAATGGGACGAATCTTCAGGAAAAAAACATGTTAAAAAAAAGAAATGGGACGAAACGTTAGTACTGGAACCACTACAATTACCATCATGCAATAGGGTAAAGGATTTTGGCGCGGTGCGGTCGCGGCTCTCTTTCGGCCATCTTGCATTTTGGGGTCTTTCAAAGTTAGCTTGTTAGCTGGTCAGGAACATTTTACGTTAGATAGCTACATGCAAAAGAACCAGGCAGTGGTTTCATTCATAGACTTTGCAGTCTTACAGATGTTTAAAAACGACGTGTAGTCTTACGCGCCTCACGTCTAATTTTCTGTAAATACAGTTACAGGTTTCAGGAAAGTTTGGACGACTTTGAAGCGGGGTTGAAGTTTCTTGGCGGTGAAGAAAATTGATATGGCGACTGCAACTCCTAGCCGCGCTGCCGCGGAATCTAGCCGGGCGGCCGCAAAAACCCCGCTGTCTCCGACGCGGATTTCGCGCTTGCAAGAGAAACAAGAGTTGTCACATTTGAATGATAGACTCGCCGTTTACATTGATCGTGTTCGGTCATTGGAATTGGAAAATGACCGTCTTATGGTGAAGGTGTCCGAGAAGGAGGAGGTTACTACACGAGAGGTAGCGTGCCTTGTTTTTTATTATGCCATGTGTAAGCATGGTACTGATAGCCTGCTTGTTAGCATAGTGTCATCGATGTTAGCCTCTCTAGCCGAGGAGTTTGACTTCTAGTTAAAACAATGCTGATTGAATTCAAAGCAATCCAATGGTGATGGGAAACGTGTGTATTTGTCTCTGTTGCCGACATAGTTGCTGGCAAGTTAATTTGTTTTAGCCAATGTCCTAATTAATTATATGGATATTGGCGAACCATCGTTCGGTCATGGCTTGCAAAATGTTAACGGCTAGCTTTTCAGCTAGCTAGGTAGTGTGATGGTAGCTAGTAATCATTGACCTAACGCGGTAGCCTTTGGTCTTGTGCCACTAACGTTAGCTGGCTACTATGTCATTATAGGTGGCCAGTTAACTAGCTAATTTCAACCAAGCTATTTTGGGAGACTGTTTCGTACATAATAGTAGTCTGCAGACATGCTCAGTGGGCTAGTTATCTGTTCAAAAAATCCCGCGGGTAGTAGCCAATTATTTTGTTCAGTTTTAAGAGTGTTGTCATCTGGGTAACATTACAGTTATACTTGCTAATGAAATTACCATTCATTTAACTGAAACTTCTATGCCAAGCAATGCAAGGTTTCGTACTTAAGCGTAGGTTAATGATAGATGGCTGTGAGCGTTTCTGGTCATTTTAGGTGTTTTCCAAGGAAACATATGTGCAGTAATTGTCTCCATGTGTGTGGGGTTAAATTCTATAAAAAAAAAGTTGACATGAAGTATGTTACAATTCGGAGCATTAGATAACTCCAAGTTCAGTCAGATGCAAGGTATGGTCCATTTCACCAACAGTCGTAATTGTCACAAAGTGTGAACTGAATACATTTGATTGGGGAGCCGAGGTTTTGCACAAATGTGATATTTGCAATAACGCCCAGGAAACCCACCCTCAGTTGTTTTCGATGTAGGAGGGTGACGTGACTGTATAGGCTTCTACTAGTCCGTCCGCTGAGTGGCAATGTGCCATATGGGAGTGGCCGATGGGCTGTTGGAATTTGAATGTAGCGATAGTAGCACGCGATTGCACGAGGCTGGAAAACAAGTTGTCATGAGAATTCTTTATTTGGAGGGCGGTACTTTGGGGCTGTATTACATTTGCTATGAACTGAAAGAGAAAGTTTGTGGTGTCCATGTTGCACACACTAATTGGTGACATCCTGTGGGCAATTTCCAATGTACAACCTGGACCAGTAAATAAATAACCACTGTGGATGCCGGAAATTAATGTATTATCTGCCACTTCCCTTTCACCAGGTTTCAGGGATTAAGGCTCTATATGAGGCGGAGCTTGCAGATGCTAGGCGTGTCCTCGATGAGACAGCACGGGAGAGGGCCAGACTACAGATTGACCTCGGGAAGGCAAATGCAGAGCTGGATGAGGTCAACAGGAAGTGAGTTACGCCCTTCTCATTCACCTTTCATCAGCTCA
Source organism: Clupea harengus (assembly GCF_900700415.2). NCBI lineage: Eukaryota > Metazoa > Chordata > Actinopteri > Clupeiformes > Clupeidae > Clupea > Clupea harengus. The sequence continues at coordinate 6,463,630 of NC_045161.1, read as the reverse complement.
ACGTCAGTGTGCAGGAATAACTTTTTGTTTAAGTACAAAACTTTCAATGTGTCCTAGAAGGAATCTTCACTCGAAAACCTTATATTGTTTGACCCATTTCTGTACATAAACATCACCTAAACTATTTGAACTACAGAGCATGTGTAACAGCTTGATCATCCTGGCTTAAAGGACCATCCCATCTGTCTTTGCTAAATGCAGGGGGCTCTTGAAGGGCATTCAGGTCACCAGCTAATCTGATCTTGTGTCTTTGTAAAAACTACATACTAGTTACAGGATGGTTAGCATTGTTCTGTATTTTATATTGAATACATGGGAACTTGCCATGTTGTTGAACTCTTCATGATGACATTGCAATTGCCTTAAAACTGAAGAATATCATTTAAAGATGTTTATAATATGCTTTTATAGTCAACACTGTTTTCATGACCATTTCATGTAAATTGATTATCATTTACTTTTCTCCCATCTCAGCTTTAAGAAGAAGGATGGAGACCTTCTTTTGGCCCAGGCCAGGAATAAGGAACTGGAGGGGCAGTTCAACAAGAGTGAGGCTGCTCTCAACACTGCGATGAGTGAGAACAGTGCCCTCTCTGCAGAGCTTGCAGATTTGAAAGCTCAGCTCGCCAAGGTCAGCAGATTAGCTTCAGCATTTAATTACTTTTTTTTTTTTTTAAACTGCGTTTGTATAGAGAACATGAGTTAAGAGGCGCACAGTGGCCTCATTCAAAAAAAAAAAAAAAAAAAGGGTGTGAGGTGTCTCAAAATTGTCTTCAATGTATCTGTGGGATGAATATGGTACAGTTAGTTTTGAGGAACCTGTTCTCTGCCCTGTCTCGTTGAAGTCTCTGAGTGTTGTCCATGTGATATTGCAGGCTGAGGATGCTCATGCAGTGGCTAAGAAGCAGCTGGAGGGTGAGACCCTGATGCGTGTTGACCTGGAGAATCGCTGCCAGAGCCTCACAGAGGATCTGCAGTTCAGGAAAAGCATGTTTGAGGAGGTGGGGTCTGGCTATCTGAATGAACTGTTCACCTGTTAAAGGCATTGTCATTTTTAGATTTTGTAGTGTGATGAGCATATCAGTTCCTCCAGGATTTTGCGTTTTCGTGCATTTACATAAATTCAAGGATTTCCCCGACCTCTTATTGTCAATATTATTGTCAAAATGATGCATTATTTGTGATTTATTTTATTTAACTAAAAATCACCGTCATTTTTTGGACTTTGGCAGCGAATTCAGTTACTTTTGGACATAACAATCACAACAAACCCTCGCAAGATCCTGGAGGGACTGGCACATAGACACGTGTTGCTTGTGTTTTCTAATGTTCCGATGTGGTGTTGTGTAGGAGGTGCGGGAGACCCGTAGTCGCCGTGAGAGGCGCATGGTGGAGGTGGACAGCGGAGTTCAGCCGGACTACGAGTCCAAGCTGGCCCAGGCTCTCCAGGACCTGCGCAGGCAGTATGAGGAGCAATTGCAGATCTACAAAGAACAACTTGAGCTAACTTTCCACGCTAAGGTATCATATTTATAAATGTCCCCTTGAGCTAAACGGAGGTTCTTGTGCATATCATGCATTGTGTGATTTAGTATTCCGTTGGTCTATACCAAGGCCAGGGGTTCTCAATCCTGCTTCTGGATAAATATAAATATTCACATAAATAACTATCAATTAAACTGAATGCTGTGTGTGTGAGTCTTTGCGTACACTAACGTGTATTTATCTTTTGCAGCTGGATAATGCAAAGGTTTCATCTGACATGAATGACAAGGCCATGTGTTCAGCCAGAGAAGAGTCCCAGGAGGCTCGTCTGCGTATTGAGAGCCTTTCCTACCAACTGTCTGCCCTGCAGAAGCAGGTACCTTGGCTATTTAGTGTGTGCTAAAGTGGGTATTAAAAGCATATATATAAAAACAACATTAGGTATACTCCTTCCCTAGAGTGAATTAAAATGACAACTGGGCTTTGGGTTAAAAGACAAGGCCTATAGCACATCTATTGCCACCTGGCTGGGACCTCCAGTCGTCTGAAGTTTTTGCTGTTTTTTTAAAAGGAATATTTGCATTATGATGGTGAGCATATAGATCCTTTTATGACAGAAGTACATGTCATCATGCCCAGAGTGGTAGAGATGGGAGGACCAGTCAGTTGTATCAAGACAACATTAATGTGCTCTGTATTTGATTCAGGCTGCAGCTGCAGAGGAAAGGGTTCGTGAGCTGGAGGACATGCTGTCCAGCGACCGAGACAAGCACCGTCGACAGATGGACGCCAAGGAGCGCGAGATGGCAGAGATGCGGGACTGCATGCAGCAGCAGCTCAATGAGTACCAGGAACTGCTGGATGTCAAGCTGGCTTTGGATATGGAGATCAACGCCTACCGCAAGCTTCTGGAAGGCGAGGAGGATCGGTCAGTGTGTAGACATGCATAGAGCCAGGGCTGCGTTACGAGCATTTATCCCACATTTATGTTTTACTCATACTCTGCTGTTAGTATTTTGATTAGCTAACTTGTGCTTTTTCAGTGGGTGAGGTTGTAGGCCATCCAGACATGATGCCATCCACAATGAGTCAAATGTGTCAGAACCTTTGTTTCAGGGTCAGGTGTAAATAGATTTGTGAGATGATTCCAGAAAGTGGAAGACAGACCTTGGTTGGGCTCATGAACTGCACTGCAGGGAAGAGCCTGTGGTGACCATACTGAGGAAGAGTGCAGCCACCTGCATTAGACAGACAGGGTCACATTTTGCCAGTCAGAGCAGAGTACAAGCAGATGAGATGGTAGGTGCCAGGAGCAGCTGCAAGTTTTAAACAATAACTTCTCCATAATGATGGTTATTCTGACACGATTCAATTGTGAAAAATGATATACACTGTGGAATGTTCAAGACCTTTAAATGAATGCAGTGGATAACTTGTGTGTTGGCTCTCCCCCTCTCCAGACTCCAGCTGTCCCCCAGTCCATCCGCCAAGGTCACCGTCTCCCGCGCGACAGGCAGCAGCAGTTCCTCCCGCACCACGCGCTCAAAAAGGAAGCGTGTGGAGATTGAGGAGTCTGTGGTCGTCAGTGCCCCCAAAATCCACATCAACCAGGAGGCCGAGGCCACTGGCAGTGTCACAATTGAAGAAATTGATTTGGAAGGAAAGTCTGTCACCCTAAAGAATAATTCTGATGAGGTATGCACATGGGTCATATTCCAAATTATATAAAAGTTACTGCAGGGTGTATATGTGTGTGTCTGTTCATTTTTTTTTTCAATCACAATCATGCCTTAGCTCCTGATTGGAACCAGCAGCTCAACACTGCAGAGTTAACATGTTAACCACTATGCTATTTTAATCTCCTTGGCTGATGTACTCTATATTTACTGCTTCCACTGGCAAGCACTGCATTGTTTTTCTGGATCTGGTCCAATAGTTAGTCTTGTAAGGTATAAGGCATATGTAGAATGAACCATAAGCAGCGATTTCCTAATCCTTTATCATGTCTGTCATGTCTAACAGGATCAGTCCCTTGGTAGCTGGAGGCTGAAGAGGCAAATTGGTGAAGAGGAAGAAATTGCTTACAAGTTCAGCCCCAAGTATGTCCTCAAGGCTGGCCAAACTGTTACGGTAAGAGCTTTAGCGCTGTCTTCGTTTTGTACTGTCTAATGAATGACTAATTCATACAACTATGTAAAGTACAACTCTCTTGTCCACATCTACATTTGTAAAAATGCCTAATTGTTCAATTCAACAAAACTATTTCAGTACCTCTCCTGTGTCTACATTGCCTCTGACTGAAAGCAAAAGGAGGTGCCCTTTGTGAAGTTTGTGCATTGATGCTTTTGACAGGTTTGGAGTGCTGATGCAGGGGTGGCACACAGCCCGCCTGGCAACCTCCTGTGGAAGGGGCAGAGTTGGGGCACTGGAGAAGACATTCTCACCATCCTAGTCAATTCAGATGGAGAGGTATGGTTGTCATAATGAATGGGGGAAAAAGTTATTGAATAGGATAATTAACCTCTAAGTTGAAATTGAGTAAAAAAGTAAATGAAACGTTTAGATTGCATCATCTCATGTATTTACTTTATTTCCAGGATGTTGCAAAGAGGACAGTCACAAAAACCATGGAGGAGGTGGAGAATGGAGATGAAGAAAATGGTGACTTTGAGGAAGAGGATCTTTTGTACCAGCAGGCAAGTTATTTGTAATTGCTGAATGGAGTTCTAGCTGAAGGAGTGTTCTATAAACTTGCACCCAAACTTATCTCCATTTTCTCTGTTTTAGGGAGACCCAAAGAAACGGGAATGTGCCGTCATGTGAAGAGTATGGAGACCTCAGCCCAGTTTTTCTCTTACAATCCTTTTATTCTGTAGAGCCACTATTTTTGTATACTTCAATCCTAGGTTCTTGATTAATCCCAAATACCCATTTGACTTGAGTTATTTCTTCTCATGTGTAAACGGACCTCATTTCCAGGTTATCTTGAACTATATCAGCCACTGCATCTATAGGTCTCTGTAAGTCGGTGAAAATGGGAACCCCTTCTGTGTACTTCAGTACTTTTTCTTAAGCAGCAATTCATATTTTAAGTATGAATTATAGGAATCAGCCACTTCCAATCGTCAAAGGTCCTTGTATTAGTGTGCATCACTGCTGAGATATTCTCACACGGCCCCCAGTCCTTAAAGATCAGAGTTTTCTTACATCCCAGTTTGTAGTGAATGACTGCCAGTGCTAATGATTCTGTAACAAAGAATCTTCAACTTCAATCAATAGAAAAACAGTCAAAAGTAGCTCAGAAGCTCAATGAAAACCATTGTATAACTTGCTGAAATTGTTGATTCTAATCAATGGTTATGCAAATCGTGAACAACCTAGAGGTATTTTGTGTCTTTTATATGGCTTGGAGAGCAACTTGACCTCTATCATGTATTGTACAGTAGATCGTAACTGACAGCTGATGCATTGCTTTTTCTTTTTATATATTGGCTTCGCTGATCAGATGAACGGGGTGGAAATGTGATGAAATTGGTACTCTAAAATTGATGAATTGGTCAAACATTTCTTAAGATATTAAGATATTTGAATACTAAACCCTAGACCCTTTACCATAGGTATAGAGTTTCTGTACCCTGTCTCACACAAGTAAATTGCTAGTCAGTACTGATTTACTTAGCTTTTTTTAAATCAAATGAATCTTAAGTGCTATAGCAGTTGTATTGTTTGGTTAGTGGGGAGTTTGTTGACCGTTACACCAAAGAAAAGTTGGTAAAGAAGCAAGTGTGTACTTGAGATGCCGATTTGTGTGGATCAGAAATATTTTCAAACATAGAGTTGAAGATTTGCCTTAAAAGTTATTTTAATTTTCTGCAAACGTCAGTTGTAAAGCACGTGTTTGATGGTGAGGGTTAAAAAGTTGTGAGACATGCAGGGGTACAATTTCAGGGTGTACTTTGGCTTACTTGAAAATAAATGGCTCTTAAGCCTGTGATCAGAGTTTCCACCCAGTTAGCATCTGATGCTGTTATCATCAGTAATAATAGTAACTAATCATGTGTATGTTTTAAAATTCGAAAATGGTTTCTCAGATAAGTATGCACAAAATATGTGTTGTTAAAATTTGATGTCTGCAAGCACAATGCCACCCTCTCCCTATATGCCTTCATTGGGCACTTGTAATGTTTGTACTTGCATCAGATATCTGAGAAATTTAGTTGTTTTTAAAAAAGGCAGCTTGAATTTATAATGGAGTTTATAGCAGTGTATTACATTTATTTGAAAACATTTGGTCCATGCCAGTTGAAGATGCTGTATTGCTGCTAAATTGGGTACGGAATTGAAAAGGAGCAAGTACAGCATAGTTGTTCATAAGGTGCGTAGGGGTCTGTGACATCATAAGGTGCGTAGGGGTCTGTGACATCATAAGGTGCGTAGGGGTCTGTGACATTTGATTTGAAAATGATTGATGCAACTCCTCTGGAAGGCTAATGGGATACATTTGCCATTTTTGTTTTGTCATTGAGGTCTGGGAAACGAAATTTTCAATGCTTATGTTTGCAGTGCTTTGCCATGTTTTTAAAATGTGGTTATTTTACTCATTGTTTACATGTCTATCTTTTTTTAAAGTTCTCTAATGATGGTAAAGTAACTTACAACAACAATTAAATTATTTTCAAATGAGTGCCTTCAAAGTAAGGCATATTTTAAACTTGAGATCTATTGCCAGCATGTATTTGCTTCTTGAGTGCGTCACACTTGTGAATTAGTGATTCTGGACCAACTACAGTTCTGATTTAGGTATCAAGTAGTCATGCACTGTCCTCAGCTGATGTTCTTCAGGTTTGAATAATGTGACTGACAAATGTGACTCAGAAAGCTTACAAAAAATACTTTTAATGAGGAAAAATAATGTTTTAAACAGAGCATATTTTAAGAGTTATTTTTTCTTAATTACTCGATGTGGTAATTGGTGCACTCTTGAAGTGCAATAATGTGATTTAGAGGCTATCTAGTTTTGAGCCATATTTAAATTTATACAGATAGGTATGTTGCGTAGATTCAGAGGGGGCTTTATCATCGTAAGAGAACTTGTATGGGTCGACTATAGGGAGGGCGCATGCCAAAAGTGTGTTTCTTAATTGATTTATTACTTTCATTTGAAATTTTTTGTATTTACAATACAATAAATGTTTTCCATAAAGTGGTCTTTAATGTGTGTGTTTATTAGCATCATTGTCTTTGTCCAATTTTTTTTTTGTTAGTTGGCCCTAATTTCCCTGTTTCTCAGTTGGAGTAAATATTTACATTTAGTCATTTAGCAGACGCTTTTGTCCAAAGCGACGTACAAGGGAGAGAACAGTCAAGCTAAGAGCAATAAAAAGCATGGTGTAACAATAAATACTACTTTACATGAGAATTAGAAAACAACGACCTGGAAAAAAGGAAAAAGAAGTGCAGGAATGTAACTGCTGAAGTGCAAGTTAAGCGCTAGTCAGGTGCCAGTTAGGAAGGGAGGTGCTCTCTGAAGAGTTGGGTCTTCAAAAGCTTCTTGAAGGTAGAGAGGGACGCCCCTGCTCTGGTAGTACTAGGCAGTTCGTTCCACCAAAGTGGAACTACAAATGAGAATAGTCTGGATTGCCGTGCTTGCACAGACGGCAGTGCCAAACGACGCTCACTATATACCAATGTATTACATGTTAACATGTCCAAGTTACCTAATTTGTACTTATTCCTGAAACCACTCACAACTTCATTGCAAAAATGATCACTACACTACTGATGCCGACTAATTTTGTTTTAATAAGGCCTGATCAGAGTACAATATGATCCATGATTAAGTGGGTGATGGATTTTGACTGAATCCAAACTATCTGCAGAGTAGTTTGGGAGTGGCCAGGGGTCCTTCATAAATTGTTCATCTTGTAGTGTGTGATAGAAGTAGATAGAGAGTTCCTGTCTGACGGGAGGCAACACGTGAGACTGGGAAAGTATGTCTCTGATTCCAGAACCATAAGCACCGGCTCCCCTCAAGGCTGCGTTCTTTCCCCTCTACTCTTCTCCCTGTATACAAACAGCTGCACCTCCAGTCACCAGTCCGTCAAACTCCTCAAGTTCGCGGATGACACCACCCTCATTGGGCTCATCTCTGGTGGGGATGAGTCCGCTTACAGGTGGGAGATTGACCATTTGGTGACCTGGTGTGGCCAGAACAACCTGGAGCTAAACGCTCTGAAAACAGTGGAGATGGTTGTAGACTTTGGAAAAGAACCCAGCCCTATCCACCCCCATCACCCTGAGTGACTCCCCAGTCGACACTGCAGAGTCCTTCCGCTTCCTGGTCACCATCATCTCCCAGGACATCAAGTGGGAGCTGAACATCCGCACCCTCACCAAAAGAGCTCAACAGAGGATGTACTTCCTGCGGCAGCTGAAGAAGTTCAACCTGCCAAAGGCAATGGTGATGATGGTGCCCTTCTACACCTGCATCATCGAGTCATGGAGGAGGGAGTCATGCACCTCCTCCATCACCATCTGGTAGGTGTTGCCACTGCCAATGACAAAGGCAGACTGCAGCGTATCATCCGTTCTGCTGAGAAGGTGATTGGCTGCAATCTTCCATCTCTTCAGGACCTGTTCGCCTCTAGGACCCTGAGGCAGGTAGATAAGATTGTGGCCGATCCCTCCCACCCGGCCACCATTCCCTCTGGCAGGAGGATGTGGTTCATCAGGACCAAAACCTCACGCCACAAAACTAGCTTCTTCCCGGCTGCAGTTGGCCTTATTAACAAGGCCCGGGACCCCCACCTGACCTGGACTCTTATCCCACCCCCACACACCCCAAGTCTGTGTTACATTAACACACATTACATTGCATATTGCTCATTCACATTGCACTCCTGTTCTGCATTTTGCATTCTACTTTCCACTTTATTTTCTTATATTCATTGTTTATATATTTGTATCGTATATATTGTGTTTTTTTGGTTCTTATATGTAGTACTTTTCTTATGTGTAGTACTTATTTGTGTTTTTATGTTTTATGTTATGTGTAGTACTTATTGTGTTTGTATGTTTTTATGTTTACTGTATGCACCTATACACCAGAAAAAAATCTGGTAAACCTGCTTGGCAATAAATCCAATTCTGATTCTGATAGTGTACATCAGAGCGTCCTTAACATTGTGTATCTGCCTAACGCAAATGATGAGGCCTTTAACACGTTGTAACCATCGTTATTAGCATTATTTTGTTTAGAACCCTTTGTTATATTGGATGGATTATCTCATTTAACTCTGTGCTATCGAGAATTGTGAAAGCAGCTCTTAATTCTACCCGGCACAGGGACTGGTAGTTAGAACTTGAAATAAACCAATCAGCATCTCAGGTAGGCGGGAACTAAAATTTGTGAAAAGAGAGGCGGATTCAAAAAAACAACGAGGGAATTTTTAACCTCGAATACGTAATATATTTAAATGTACTGTTAACTTACATGATTTAAGTCAATATCTATGAGGCATTTAAGGTAGTTTGTAAATGCATATGTCCAGCATCAAGGAGGGACATGATTTCAACCACGCTGAATGTTCATTTATGACAACAGAAAACAGCGAGCTAGCTAGATTGCTATTTAGCAGCCCCATCGAAGCATTTGTGCGGCCATCACTTTAGCTATGTGCTAAATGTTTGTCTTCAAGATAGCTATTGTGGACATTTACAAGTCATGCTTTCTGAAGCAGCATCACAGCTATGCAAAGCGTTGAGCAATGAGGATCCAAGGTAATCAAATGTTTTGAAAATAAGAACATTATTAGTTGGAAATTAACTTGCCTACATTTTAGCTTCCTCTCAGCCACCAGCATTGTTATAGCCATACTGTATTTTGTGTTTATGCGGGTCTCTGACGCAAAAAAATATTATATCAACGTATGTATTGCTACTAATATCACTCACCAATCACATCAGCAGACATATGTGGAAAACACCCTGAAAGTCTCTTGTTGAAATACGTTAAGATATAACTAAAGTATGAACCTCTCTTGACAGGTCTGTGCAGTCACTGTTGTACCAGGGAGCCAATCCTAACTTCATTCTTGAAAAGGGTGTTGCGGCCGTACACTTAGCTGTAGGTAAGGAGTCCGAGAAGGGTATACGCTGCCTGAAGCTTATTTTACAACATGGCGCTGACCCAAATCTCAGGTTAGTCCGGTGCTTTTCCACTTTTTTGTACAGCTACAATAACATGAACACATTGGATATATTGTTTCACCGTGTTTTGTGTGTGCTTTATATCCACTCTTTAGATGTAAGGTTCTATGCTGATGGTTGATTTTGTGCAAATAGGCTACATGAGACACAATGAACAAAATAAGTGTTTTCACAGGTCATCAGAAGAGCTCACCCCCCTCCATATCGCTGCTCTGTGGGGGTGTTATCAGAATCTCAAATTACTACTGAAAAATGGTGGCAATCCAAATCTTAAAGACCAGGTAAGATTTGGTCAAAATTATTTTCTCTGCAATAATGAATGAAAGTAGTGACAGATGTAAGCCACAGTAAGAAGCACTGGGAAAATGGGAATTATCCTATATGCATTGTGTGTTTCTTACTAGTATTTTAGGTGCTAGTATTATGCACAACATGTTTGAAACATATGTTTTTAGGATGGCAACAAAGCTGGTGATTTGGCCGAACAACAGGACAACCGCAGATGTGCTTTGCTTCTCTCTGAACACGAGTCCCAGGCAGCACAAGCTGAGGTTGAGGACTTTCCCAAGTTCCAATACTGTAAGACAACTCGCCTAATTATCATGTGTTCTGTACAAAAGCCAACAGGCTATATTTATCCCATTTTGATAATAATTTAGAGTAACACAGTTTGATGTTGATTACTTTCTCAAGATAATTGTTTTTAATCCTTGCAAATTAATATAGTAATATATAATATTATATTAATATAATGGAAAAGTATTTTGGTTTCATGTTCAATTAAAAAAAGCACAGGTGTGTGATCACCTTCAGTTATTTTTAAAGGACTAAGACCAGGCACGAATGTTGCAGTTCACATTGCATTTTTCTTTTCAGCCGTTTACTCAGGCCAAGCTGGTAGAGACCGCTCCTACTGTTCTGCAGTAGACGAATACAGCATCACTTCTCATGGAATGTCCATGCTGAGTGACTTCGGCGAGGAGGCTTTAAGCAGCACACGCAGGTCCTCATCTCTCAACTTCTCAGGAGTAAGTGGCAGGCCAAGCTGTCGAGGGGCCAATCGGCTGGAGCTTTCTGAAGTCTCTGAACTTAGTGGTCCTCAAGATTCGGTTTGGGATTTTGAGCCGCCGCCCGTCCTCTCCAGCACTCGCGTGTCTTTTGCGGGGATCAGGGATCACTCGGTCCTGCCGGTTCTTCAGGAAGATGTAGCGTTCACTGACCGCAGAACTTTACACTATGAACATGTGGGTCATAGGGCCACTGACGCCCTCCCCCCTCCACATCCTTCAGCTGGGTCCTCAAGACGTGACAGCCGCAAAAGCGTCAGCTTCAAAGACGTGGACGAATACTTTCCCGTGTTTGATGCCGAATCTCCAAGACAACGCCCCACACAAGAGAGTTCAGAGTCTTGTGATTCTACCGTTGACTTCTCCGACTATTCTGAATTCTTCAATTCAGAGCGAATGGCTACTGTGTTGCATCATCAGGGCATTGATGTCACATCCCCTGATCATGTTTTTGTGTTTTACCGTGATGATGCCAGCACAGATTTTGAAAAGACTGTCCTGGGATGTTGGCCAACTGAACAAGAGACTCAAAATGCAGTGTTCACTGACAGTGATCCAAAGAGTCAAGCCCATCCTCCATCTAGTTCAGGGGGCAGCAGCAGTGAGAACAGTCAGTACAGTAGCTGTGACAGTGAGGAATACAAAAGCGCTATTGGGGTTTCGCTATTCCAGAAGGATGGGTCATCAGTGGAAGACGTCTGTGGAAGCACTGAGGAAGAGAAATGTAGTCTAAAGTGTACTGCTACCGAACTACAGTCTGAGAGGGTGTCTCTACATAATGGTGCAGATTGTTTTCAACCAAAAACACCTAGTAACAGGCAAGCAGGGTTGGACGTCCCAAAGTCAGAAACGGACTCTAGACAGGTTAGACACGGTGCCTGTGTCGGTGCAGAGTCTACAGCCCCAGTGGCAGAGATTACAGAAATGATGAGTAATCTCCCGTTTGGGAGAAAGATGTCAAAGTGTGAGTTGTTTTCACCAAGAGGAAAAGAGCTTCAAAGTGGGGATTGTGACATGGTCGCGAGTCCTTTTGTGACTGGCAGGACGCGCTCGAGGCTAAGCCGCTGCTCGCAGCGAACCAGCCAGAGTTCATCCTCACTGTCATCCTTGTCTCTTTTTGAAGTGTCCTTGCCAACACCAACTCGCATGTGTCGCCCAACAAGATCACAGGACAGTCCTGCAGACCTGAAGCACACAGTAGGAGATGTTTACTGTGCCTCGCCCTTCCCAGGGGGCAGGTATGGTGGGACCTTGAACTCTGGCTATTCACAATCTCAAACAGAGACTCTGAGGGCTGATCAGTATTCTGCTTCATATGACGGACTTAGCCAAGCAGATACAGTAATCCTTTCAGACAGTATGGCCGATACTTTTATCCTAGCGAAAACAACCAGTGAGAAGGTTACACCCCACCCGTTTGGGATCACCAAGGGTGATGCATTAGCAGCTGATCTTGGAAAGGAGGAAGTTGCTAATGGTGATGAGTTTATCACTGATGATCTCTCCAGCTCTATTGAAAATGGGTCTGATTGGAGGATGGGGAGCCTTTCTTTGTCACAGACAGCGACTCGGAAGGGTAACAAAAAGAGTGTGGAGGACTCTTGGATCACTGATGTGGAGTCTCAAACATCGTCTCTGGCCAGTGTTTGCACACCACAGAATCCCCCCGACACATCAGGGACCGGATGCACCCCAAGATACAGCATGAGTCGTTTGTCTGGCCATTGCAGGCCCCAGTCTCTGGCCAACCTGTCTTACACCCCAGGAGGACGTCCTCATCTAGTAGACGTGGACGAGCCTGTGGAATACCTCTACACGGACGAAGAGGAGGGCCATGAGCTGATTGAGACCCACGTGCCACCCACAGCTAACACCTCCATCAGCTCCAACATCAGCAGCACCACTTGTGATGAGACGGTGCTTTACGACTGGCGCTCCTACAAGATGAGCCCTAGCAAAGGAAAGGAAAATGTCGAGCCTGATGATGACAAGGAATTCAAAGGTTTGACAGACAAGGTTTTGAGAAAGAAGCTGGTTGAGCTGGGAGAAGCCCCTGGTCCCATAACTAACCGGACCCGACCTGTGTACATTGAGAGGCTTCGTCGCCTTCAGCAAGAAACAACCAGTCAACCACAGTCCGTCCAGTGCAACACTGGTAAGCGTATCAGTATGAATGATTTTGACTGCTATCTTAAAATGAGTATTGACTACAAACCATTGCTGTATGCCTTGAGATGGTTTCATGTTATGAGTGAGGTACAAAAGTCTGTTTTTTTTTTGTTTTTTTTTGCCCCACTATAGATTTTAGTCCTGAGCTCAGAAGGGCTTTGCACACATTTATTTTACCCAACAGCAAATTTGATGAGCATATCCTCTGTGAGCAATTTGACCGACCTGACCAGAACAAGAAGTGGCGTGAAGGTGTCATTAAGTCCAGCTTTAATTACTTGCTCCTTGATCCCAGGTAAAAAAAATAAAAATGTTGTCTGATCTACCATTGGAATGCATTTTGACCAGGTGCAGTTCTAAATATTTGAATAAATATGTGTTTATCTCCTCAGAGTAACAAATAACCTACCCTTTCGGAGTCAAAGCATGACGCCTAAAGAGTGTTTTCAGACCTTTGTCAGTGCCATCTTCTATGTTGGCAAGGGCAAGCGCTCTCGCCCGTACAGCCATATGTATGAGGCTTTGGACTACTACAGAGGAGATAAGACTTCTAAGGTGGGCTGCTCTCTCTAAAAAGAAAAGAAAACAAAACCAATAAAATGTTTGTACGTCTGTTTTAATGACTTTTTGTCTGTAACACTTTTGACTTTGAACAGCTTTTGACTGTAATGTCTAAGCACAAATTGTCTTCCTGTGCTTCAGAAACTCTGCTCAAAGGTGAAGCACATTCTGGCCGTGTGGAATGCTGAGCGAGGGGTGATCTCCCTGCACTGCTTCCAGAATGTAATCCCAGTGGAAGCTTACACCCGGGAGGCTTGCATGGTGGATGCAATCGGTGGGTAAACAGTATGGCGCATGTATCAGTTATTTAACACGCTTTTGGTAGTGATCTCTAATAGTCCCCACACTCCACCTCCACATTGGTTATGGGATGGAGGTGTGCTGTTTGAGTGGACACCACCTTCTGGCATCATAGTCAATGTCAGTCTCGCCCACAGATTGTTGTAGCTCAGGTAGTAACAGTGGCGTGCTAACTTATTCCGCTTGTCCTTCCACACTGATGTATAAATTAGGTGTGAAGATGCTGACCAATCAGAAGCGTGGAGACTATTACGGGGTCGTGTCCACCTGGGCGGCGAAGCGCAAGCGGGAGCTGGGGGTGCACCTGCTCTACCGGGCCATGCAGATCTTTCTGGCCGAAGGGGAGCGACAGCTGAGGCCAGCGGACATCAGGGTGGGCCACTGACCATCCCGGAGAGGGAGCAGTGATGGGCGGACCAGTGGTGTCAATGGCCGGATGAACTGCCTGACCGAGCACTAAGTGTCTGATGCGTGTTTAAGCTGCATTTTTTTTTTTTTTAAAGATGGGGAAAAATCAATGTAACAGTAATTTGAAAAACGGGGGTTGGCCAGTCAAAAAGCAACACTGGACACGTAAAACCATAAGAAGTGTGTGTGTGTGTGCGTGTGCGTGTGCGTGTGTGTGCGCAATATATTCATCACACCAACTGTTATCTCAAAACAGCTTTTTACCTGATCTCTTATGAGACTGATAGAGGAGCATCCAGAGGTCTGAGCACAAGGTGTCACTAGCAGCTTGTAGAAGAGACTGAAGCTTCTTTTTACTGATGAAGTAGAAAAATACATTTCATGATTTTATGTCAAAAGTTCAAGGACATTGCTCTGCAGGCCCAGGGCTATGCTGGAGGCGTTATTCCCAGTTTAAAAACGACTTAATAAAACATGTCCAATCGCTTTTTTATTAAAAACAGGGACCAATATATCTACGCATAGGATAGTTAGTTTGGGAAAACTTTGTTGCTTTTAAATCTAATCATTAGAATGTACTGTTGTCAGGTTACGAGGTAGTTATATGTTTCCAAAGCAGCATTCAGTGAATTGTAAACCTTTTTAGAACACATGGTTTCATGTCAGAAAAGAGCATTATTTTCTTATGTCACGGGATATGAAAAATGAAGTTCAGATAGTTTTAGTTGGTGTCAGTTTGAAGGGGTGTTATCAGGTACTTCACAAAGTTAATTATTTTTTTTACTTTTACACCATAGGGAGGTGGACAGATGCATTTCGTTAAGACTTGTGATCTACTAGAAAGATTCTTTCATGAATTGGTGATGTTTGTGTACATATAAAAATTGCTTGCTTTGTTTTTGTTGTTGGATACGTTCTGATTAAGCTGTATAGTGTACTGTGCAAGTAGGATGTCACATCACACATTTCTATGCCTTTAGTAGGCCTAGAGCATCTTTGTGCTCTTTTTTTAATAAATTAAGTAATATTTTTTTATATATGACGTAAAATAAATCTTAGTGTTTTATATTATTTCTTCCTCTTTAATAAAAACAACCAGTAATATTTTAGGCATTCCCAAAATGGTTTTACAGATATTTATTTGTTTAATCGGTGACAGTAACCACAGTGATAGTTTCAGACAGACAACACTGTTTCAAATGCATGAGTAAAATACTGTTAGTGTTAGACGATACAAAATCCCAGTGAGAAGTCACAGTGTTCAAAGATAGAATAGGGTCGTCTACCTTGTCTAAACAGTCCAAAGAACGTAGATTCTGGATAAAGAAAACTATAGTGCTAGTGTTGCATAGTTGTTGACTGTTCAGGGTTTTGGACTGCCATTCCCCCCCCCCCTGCCAGCAGCGTTTCCCTGTCTTCACAAGGTCTTGGAAGGCAAAATATATTTAACTCCACAATACATAGAGATTATTATGATTTACAATCTAATTCGTTCATAATGTGTTCCATGTATTCTCAGACATTGCAGAAACCCATTTTATAACCAATTTTAATAACACCCCACTGTCAGCATCATGCTCTTTAAAAAAAAAAGATAAAGTAAGGTAAGGCATCTGGACCCTAGTCCATAGAATACAATGCATATTGTTGATATAGAATTTTGCTGATATTAACTTTGGCGTTGATAAAATGTTTTGATAATTTTGGAATTTTCCGTATCATTTTAAAGGGATCAGACTCAATATTTCCACATGAACACGCACTCAAGAACATAATGAAACCTGTGTTAACAGCAATAGTCACAATCAGTGCATCCAACCTGTTGTCATTCTCTAACATTTTCAACTCTTTCTCTGTGTAAACGCTACACTCTTTATATAAAAATCTGAGAATAAAGTTAATATCCAGCCAAAGTACTTCCTATAAATCAATGGCCCTTACCCGAAGAGCATAAAAGAATGACGCCCTGAATACTTTCTCATAGTAGTTAGTTACAGTAGTGAACAACATCCCTCCATACATTGCTATGCTTTTACTTCACTCAAATGACCATTAGTTGTCACAAAACAGCTTTTCAGTCTTACCCAACCATGCCTGATTCACCATACCTCCTGGGCAACCCAACACCACCACACGGTGCCACATGGTATCATAGACGTGATGTGCAAATGAGCGATAGAAAACCGATTGTGCAAATGTCTCCATTCCGTTTGTTTTTGTGCAGGTGTCCCATGCCGCCCCCGGCAAGATGCTGCCTGTGTCGGCTGCCCATGCCGCCCATACTAGATCCACTACGGCATACACCATAACAGCTCTTTAAGTGTACGAGTCGTCAACTGTATCTGTGTCAGTGCCGTGTCTAATACAGTATTGACAGGCCCTCTTAGACCTGCCATCGTCCCTCCTGTATACAAAACAGCTTGAGAAAACAACCACGGGTGGCTGTCCTTTGGAAAGGAACACTGGGCCCTCACACTCGTCCATGTCTGTCGTGTTGAGTGCTTCGCTGTTTTGGTTTGTCCAAGCTCTTCTTGAAGGATCATAACCCCCCCCCCCCCCCCCAGTGTGAGTACACTAGGCACAGCCTCAGAGCAAGCCACTGAATCTCGTCCTTATGAAAAACAAAACCAGCTTCTAGGCCGTTACTTGTTTTTAGAGTCTGACGATGGCTTATTGTCCTCGTTGACCAACGTGTTGGCGGGCGCGGGCGCGGGCTTTGCTTCCTGTTTGGGTTTTTTGGGGGCGTCGGGCTGCCAGAGGAAGAACTCGTGCAGGAGGGTGTTGACGGTGTCGGGGCACTCCATCATCACCATGTGACTGCCCTCGTTGATGATCTTGAGGAAGGCCAGGAGGAGAATCTGTGATGAGACAGACATGATGTGTCAGGGTGGTACCGCAAGGGACAGGTGGGGGGATAAAGGGACAGGTGGGGGGGGGATAAAGAACACATTTGCCAACTTCCCTGAAAACCTTCTGCAGTATTGATGCAACGGCAATTCAAAGCATGACATTTCATTTCTATGTGTTCAGTGACCCCTAATGGCCCTTTTTAAAGACTGAAGTGTTGAATTGAGAGGGCCCTTTCTGGGAATGTGACGACATACCTCTGCCATTCGCTGATCTTCTTCGACTGGCACAAATTTGTCGTACATGCCGTGCACCAGCAGGATGGGAACAGTGATTTCTGCGTGGTACACCTCATCTCCCTCTGGCCAGTACTGCCCACTCATCATGGCCCGCAGCACAAAGGAAGACACGTTGAAGGCGTTGCTCTCTTTCAAAAGCTGTTTCTCTTTCGCTCCTTGGTGAGCAAATCCAGCTCTAAGAGGGGAAGAAGCACAGACATGAAAAAAAACCACATCATACATAATGATTATATACAGCCTTAAAATCTGTCCTTTTATTTCTGTAACAGGACGGAATGGTGGTAGTATCAGGGTGTTATTGCAGGACCACTGATGCAAAAAGTGTATGCACCTGTAGGAATAGAAGATCGCACTAAATCAGGGTGCCAATTAAGGCCCCACCTCTTGGTCTCATTGTTGTCTTTGTTTGGAGCTTTGGTAAGGTGGATAGCATGCAGTCTGGTTCTGTTCTTTTAATGTGTCTTTAGTTAGTGTGATTTAGGCTTTAGAGTATTGGCGAGGGTTAACTATTCACTAGCCTCGAGTCAACTGCTGTAGTTATTGGGCTTGAGTTGTTGTGACTTTTCACTGTTTATTTTTGTTTGGTTGTGTGTTTGTCTATTCCGTGCCTGTTAAGCTCTTTTGTTAAATCCCAGGCAGGAGGGCCGACCTGTGCTGAGAGACTGCACTCCGTCTACTTCCCCCAGGTGGCTAAGCCAGTGGCCAGGGGTAAATAGGTATTCACTGAATCGTAGATGATTTTACCCTGATGCTTTTCTATTTGTATAGCTTTTATTAAATGAATAAAGAGTTGTTTAATATATCTTTTTTAGTACCTGCTAATCATAGTTAACAACTCAGTGGCCGCTGGCTGTAGCCAGGGTGTAGTATGCTGGCTGTAGCCAGGGTGTAGTATGCTGGCTGTAGCCAGGGTGTAGCATGCTTACTACAAGGCCTTTTGTTTGAGTTTGAGTTGGGGTGTTGTGGTGACCTTTCAACTTGAAATAACAAAAATCGTTTTGATTGCTTTTGTATTTTAGTTGCAGTGTATTCACTTTTTGTTTGTTTTTACTTGCTCCAAGTAGTAGGCTGCTACCCCTGATCTCCCTGCTTCCCTATTTTATGTTGGCTTACGTCCAATTGATTGGAATACAGGGACAGCAATAGAGATTTTTTAAATTCATTCAGTAATGAATTTATAAAGAATTCCATTTCAGCTGACTGAAGCAGGCTTGGTCACAATGTGTAAATGCGTAAACAACTGTGAGAGTGCTCTTACTTGAGAAAGCTCCAGGACAGGCATGGGGACAGACAGTGCAGCACACAGGCTGGGAGGTTGAAGATGGAACAGATGCTTGGCTCCAGAGCAGTGGGCCCACCCCCGTTGATCATCACCATCTTGTGGACCTCCTCTGGATACTCGTGGGCCAGGAACGTGCAGAAAGAAACACTGCAAGAACAGGTAAGAATGTTTGCTCTCTTTGCTCAACAGCACAACTACTTTACATTCTTTCACATAAATGTTTAAGCACATACATACAGGTGATTAAGTATTTAAGCCTTACATTTAATGACCATTTGCACAAATATCGTCAAAACAGAATATGCTGCCTGTCTGTTTAACAGTTTCACTTTTAAATACATGTAGATGATAAACAGATGAAACTCTGATCGAAAACGGAAGGGGTACGTACGTCCTTGTTGTTGTCAGAACATGCAAGCACAGTGAGGCGTTTGGTTAGAGTGTGTGTGTGTTCAAGAAACTTTGAAGAACAAAATAATGAAGAGGCAAAATCCATCCGGGGCGCAATTTAGGAAGAAAAGAAAGGAAGAAGAAAAGAAACGTGCCAAGGAGAAAGGTAAATCCTTAAATCCTGTTCTAGCCTAGAATGAATTCCAGATAAGAAAACGTTCACGAATGCGTGAATTGCCCGCGGCACTTTAGTGGAATTAAGAAAAGATGTAGCCTACCTTATCATTGAACGTTTTCCTACTCCCTGTCACATAGTTCTTTAATGATTTTACAGAGGCGGGTATATCAAAAATGATGTCCATTTATTCTACATTATACAAAAAAAGACATGATTAAAATAGGGGCGCACATATAAAGCCAATAGCCAGTGCAACAACACTACACATATCTTACTCGTTGCATAGCACACCCATTAAGGAAGCCAAACACGGCAACTTGTCAATAAGTGAGGAATACTGGTAAAAATCCAAGTGTTGTCAACTTTACTGAATGGTTTGTATGTAATCTTGCTAGTTAGCTAACGCTAGCTAGCCAGTGACTTGTGACGTTCCTTGTTATTGCCATTCAGTCGAAACATCAGTTTAAGTTCAGCTGTACCGTAATTTGCGTCATTTTGCGTCATAAAAATTTGAGTAATCAAATTTGGACAGCTTTAGTTTTGGTGGAGCGAGCTAGCCAGTTTAATTAGACATGATTCAACTAATCAAGAGCTATGCATCTTGGGATAAAAAAATGTCAGGCTGTTCAAATACACCAAAATGCTTAATAACTACATAATAGCTACATTTAACAAATGATGATAATACATACTTTTGTTATATCATTTTAGATTCACTTTTAGAAGACTAAGAAAACATTATTTGCAGGCGATTGGGAAGATGACGTGGAGGTGTGTGTGTGTCCATAAACAGTTCAACAGGGGGCGTGGCCGGAGCGTAGTCCAGCACAGGCGTGACATTTTCTCAGTGATTTGTTCTTGAATTAATGTTTGTTCATTGTCGCGATCGTTGTCGTGTTTATGTGAAAGAAATGCAGTCTTACAGGGCAAAATAGCGTTTGAAAGTGCAATTCCGTTTTCGTGGGAAACAAATATTTTTGGGGGGGGGGAGCCAAGAGTGAAGCCGCCTAACCAATGTGCTAGGGCCGCCCCTGGCTGTGCGTTCAAGGTTTATTTGCTTGAACCATCAACAAACAATAGTTAAATCAGCTTCTGGAAAAGGCATATCTTGTAGGTCAGCTCTGGCTGCCATAGTGTATCTGTCTTTGCTACACAATCATGTGGATTACCATCCTCTGCCGTAAGTAAAAGTGTAGCTGGGTTAAATGTCACGCAGTGCTCAATAGTGATATGAGGCTGGGAGAGCAAAAAAAAAAAGAATTATATATAAAATAAGCATGTGGCACTTTCAGTGTAAGGTGTCCGTTTAGTACAATAGGAGCAGAGGCCTGCACCGCCAAGGCTGCAGCCATTACTGCTTGTAACATTCAGACATTGCTTGGGCTACTGGATCTAGCCGTGTGGAATAGTATGCCACTGGTATCAACTTTAAGTCCCCACTTAAACATTAACACAGATGTCACACAGATGTCATATACGTAACCTTTTTTTTTTTTTTACAGTCTACAGCTTGTACGAATGGCTTGTCGTGTCATGGATGTGCTAAGACATCATTTATTTCTTTGTCTATGGCTGAGGTGTCTTTTTTTAAGATAGCTTTACTAGTGGACCACAGCTGCTAATTTTGTGGCCTTGTTTCTGCTAAAAATCTTAACAACGCCAGGGTATGTTGTTTACAGGTCTTCTTATCTTGAGGAACAGCATATTCTTTTGAGCCAGCACTCAACCCCCACCCAGTCTGTGTTAGTCCAATGCATCAGACTAGGTTAATGTAGTTAGTCAGTGTGTTTACATGATGGTATAATTCGAATCTTTGCTTAGTCGGACTATGCTTTCTTTCGAGGGTAAGTGCTATTATCCCAATGTACATGGCAGTGAATAAATCGAATCATTGGCCGAAAGCATGTCATATCCGATACGATAGGTGGCGCTGTTTTTATTACAACTAGTGGTGATACAGCCCTTTCCGCTTGACCTCTTCACCACTACCAATAACAACAACAGTTGATTGAGCATGAATCGCGTCTGTTCATCGTCCAGAAATGCGTGTTGCCTCTTGGGTTGTTTGTTTGTTTGTTTGTTTGTTTCTGCCAGGCCGATGTGTTTATAAGTTACATTATTCAAAGGTGAAAGATAAAAGGCGAGAGAAACGTATGCACATTCACACACACACACGCGCGCAAATAATGGGTTACAGCCAAAACGCATTGCCCTTCTGCAAGTTGCATCAAATTGTTTAAGTACTTCTTCGCTGTCGATTTCCAAATCTGTGTGGATATTCATAAGAGCAAGTCCAGTCAGTCTTTTGTCAGTCATCGTACTTCGTAAGATATGTCTTAAGACGCCCCATTGTACTGAATGACCGCTCAGCAGACGCTGTGGAAACGGGCAAATGTGCCGAACTTTCCAGGGCTTGATTAAAGCTCACTGCATTTGGGCTGTAGCTCATTTAGCTGTTTCCAGCTCTATATCTGCATCGTCAACGCTGGCATTAGTTGTCCGTACTCCGATTTTATAGTTTCCCCATCGTAATAAATATGCATTCATGATATTTTTCTATGACCGAGTTTGACAGGTATTGGTCAGGTAATAGTCGAGTGACAGCTGATTTCACAAGCATTAACTTTAAACCAGAATACTATAACGTGTCGGCATAGTCGCCCCGTAATGCCGTGCAGCGGGCGCATACTGTTATACTTTATGTTATGCATGACGTTCCCTAGGCTATATGTTCCTTACCGTTCTAATTACATGTCGTTTGTTCTGTGTTGGGACAGAGCTTATACAGGTGGGTGACGGTAGCACAGTCTGTTCGTGGGCATAAAGCCCGTGCCATTGTGACAGTGATTTGTGTTTAATAAAAAGCCATAACAAATATACCACGCTTCCGTGATTTGTTACAATATAATGGTCTTGCTTCTATAATGTATAAAACACGTAGGTTACAGGGTGGGTGTGGCAGAGAGAGAGAGGAGAGCGATGATGCACACGGATATATCAGATTTAGCGACCGGAGCAAAGTTATGTTGCTGTAACGTTGAACTCTTTGCAATCAATAAATACAGTACTTAATAGGCTAATTGATACAATATCTCCTCGTTTGAGTGTGGTTGTTTGAGTGCAATGGGAGTGTATGATCGTTATTGTCTATTAAAGCAGTGTTTCTCAAAACTTTTTCAGACCAAGGACCACTTAGCCAATAAAAATTCGCGGACCATTTAACTAAATATCCCCGGAACAACATGCCTCTACCCAAGACCTGGCGCCAGACAATTGTTAGCGCACACATGATTTTCGCGGGCTCTCCTTTTGTACGTACCAGTAGGCTAGTTATAGATATGACAATGCGCAAGGCAAAGCATCTGGAACCCTGCTCCATGCGTGATTGGTTATGTTACAAACTAGTTCGCTCACAGCCTCATACTCCATCACCACACTCAGACAGACATTCACAAAACACAACGATGCGCATACTGACCGCAGTATTCACTACCAACAGTAGGCTAGCCCACTGGCATTAATACAGCCATCCTAGTAGTCAACTTTTCATAATTAAAAGCTGTCATTATCCAACGTCACACAACACAGAATATAGCCTAGTTATCATCTTGCTGTCTCAGCGGGAGAAAAACACAGTGTTTTGAATGCAACTCCGCGACGAGATAATGCCCTATGAGGCTGAATCACTTTCTCCTTGTCTATGTTTGAGGCTTTCTCATTTAATTTTCTTTTCATAGTTCCTGTCTTAAGCCACCAATCCATGACCTTGTTAATAGATTAGACAACTCTTTATTAGATTAGGCTACTACTGGCTGTGTTCTCTTCGTTCTGAGTTGTATGTTAGAAATGTCGCAATAATTTACTTGTGGCCGTCGCGGACCACACTTCATCATATTTGATAGAATGAAGAACAAATTAGTTGTGAATACTATCACCGAGTTTGAAAGGTATTTGGTCAGGTAACAGCCCTTTAACAGCTGATTTGCTTTCTGATTTGACAGTACTGCTGTGTGTTTTAAGCAAATAAAATGTGGACTGTTTACAAGCGGGCACCTGCTATCGTTGATTATACAGTAAATACGTTGTGAAATGAAACAAAAACACATCACAGTTAAAGATGTATTAGTATTGATTGATTCACATCGATATGAATGGATGACATGACTAACAAGTGGTGGGAAATTAATATGAAAGTATTTGTTCGGTGAATTAGCGCGCTCTGTCCAAACAGTCGCAGTCAACGTTTTTGTCAACACTGGCACCACATAAGTATCGTAATTTGAACGTCCTTATACGTTTTTAAGGAGGGGTTGTAAAGGTACTCATATCTTCGGACCTCTTCTGTTATGTTTGTTCATAGTCAACAAGAATAAGCTTGTGAGACAGTCTGCAGGATATTCATAAATAAACGTGTCATTAGTATGAACAGCTGAGACAACGTATCGTCTCTTTCGTCTTCCGGGTCACGACCTGGCAGGGAGGGAGGGAGGATGGCGGCGGGATCTCAAGCATGCGCAAAGACGCAAAGTCCAGTTCCTTATCCAATTCACCGTTACATGCCGCAATAGTCGAACTATCAACTGGATCGGATCGAGTTATCCAGGGGTGTTAGTCCGACTATGTGCGGTCCGACTACGATCCGACTAAGGTGCTTACATGAAACGGATAATGCGATTTCAGTCCGACTAAGGCAGTTATTCGAATCCATGTAACCACGGTCAGTGTGACAGGCTTACATTTCTCTTTAAATGTTCTTTGGGCTAAACAGTGTATATTCTATACATAATAATATTTTTGGGACACTATTGTTTAATTTATTCTTAAACCCATGTATTGTTGGAACAATTCTAATGCCCAACCCACATCACATCTCTTCCTAATAAGTTTGTAGGGCATGTTTTTGAAACATAATCTGTATTTTTAAATATCTCTCCTGTTTCAGACTCTGCTTTTAGATGTCTCTTTCTTCTTACAACCTTACTGTTCTGGGCATCTTCATCATCATTGTTTATTCAGGGAGAAATTGACTGAGCACAGGGCTCTTTTGCAGCAATGCCCTGATTGAGGCTACATAGTATAGAAGAACAATACATAAACAAACCATAACAAAACGAAACAGACAAAATACATTAAAAAAAACACATTAAACAACTCAGAAATTAAGTATAAAAAAATAAATAAATAAAATAACATAAAGTAAAAAAAAAAATTAAATCAGAGAATCATTTAAAACAACAGCATTGAGGCACATCCTTATTATCTAAAAGGCTCTTAAATTGGTTGACAGACAAATACTTGGTTAATTTCAACTCCACTTGAATAGTGTTCCATTTATGGGAAGCAAAGAACTTAAAAGCTATTTTACCTATATTAGTTTTTGTAAGGGGGATTTCAAGGGAGATGAGGCTCTGTGACCGTGTATTATGACAGATGGATTTTAATTTTAAAAGTGACATGAGATAATTAGGCAGTTTTCCCACTAAGGCTTTATAAACAAATAAAAGACAGTGTTTTTCCCTCCTGTCTGCTAGAGGGGACCAACCAACATTTTTGTATAAGTTACAGTGGTGGGTCCTGAAAGCGTCTCCTGTAACAAAGCGAATAGCACTATGGTAAACAGAGTCCAGGAGTTTTAAGGTAGAGGGTGCAGCATACATGTAAACAATGTCACCATAGTCAAGAACTGACAAAATTGTTGATTGCACTATTTCCATTCGGTTTTCAAAAGTAAAACAAGATCTTATTCTATAAAGAGCACCCAGTTTTATTTTAACCTTCTTAGCTAGGTCAAGAACATGTGATTTAAATGACAGCCTATCATCTAGCCAGATACCTAGGTATTTATAGCAAGGAACTTGCTCAATATTAGTCCCAGAACGGGTGCATATCCTATGGGTGGAGGGGACATTATTTCTACCATTGGAGAAAATCATGAATTTAGTCTTAGACTCATTCAGCATCAATTTGAGGGACTTTAGGGAATCCTGTACACAATCAAAAGCATGTTGAAGGTTTGAAACTGCTTGATCTATAGAGGGCGCTGAGGCATACAAAATTGTATCATCGGCATAAAAATGGACTTTGCAATGTTCTAGATGGTCACAGATATTATTAATGTAAAGTGAGAACAATACCGGGCCTAAAATAGAGCCCTGAGGGACACCAGAATTAATTACTAGGGCCTCAGATGTAAGGCCTGCAACATCTATACATTGTGTTCTACCCGTGAAGTAGTTTTTGAACCATCTAAGGGAGACATTATCAAATCCCAGGGAGTTCAGTTTGCCAAAAAGTATCTCATGGTTTACTGTATCAAAAGCTTTCGACAGGTCAATAAATAAAGCGGCACAACATTGTTTCTTGTCTACAGCAGAGGCTATGTCATTTACCACAAGGGTTGTTGCAGTAATGGTACTGTGGCCAGCTCTGAAACCTGATTGAAAGGGGCATAAAATTGAGTTTAAAGATAGAAAAGAGCTAATTTGCTCATTTACAAAGGATTCCAACATTTTGGCTAGGCATGGGAGCTTGGAGATCGGCCTATAATTGTTCATTTCATTTGGGTCTCCCCCTTTATGAAGGGGCACCACTAATGCAGATTTCCAGATGCTAGGAATGTAGCCAGAAAAAAGTGATAGATTAAAAATGTGGGTCAGGGGCAGGGGCGGCTCGTCCATAAGGGCGATTGGGGCGACGCACTGCCTAGGGGAAAAGAAAAAAAAAAAAAAAAAACTCCTTATGTATAAACGCAATATCCTTGTAAGTCGCGTAAATGACACGTACATTTAAATGTAATAATTTTTTTTCTGTCGGATTCTACCACTAGACCGTCTGATCTGCCTCTGTATGTCATTGTCGAATCAGGTAACAGTCGTTCAGTCAGCCTAAAGTCGTGCTTCAAATGGCCCCACCCCTTCTGGGGCGATTTGGGGCGAAATGAAAATCGCCCCAGACCTCTCCCATTGACTCCCATGTTAAATCCATTTTTTTTCACAAAACAGAGCTC
The DNA here is from genome assembly GCF_900700415.2 of Clupea harengus. Classification (NCBI taxonomy): domain Eukaryota; kingdom Metazoa; phylum Chordata; class Actinopteri; order Clupeiformes; family Clupeidae; genus Clupea; species Clupea harengus. Next base: position 6,437,430 of record NC_045161.1, on the reverse strand, counting down.
TCAATGCATTCTCTATGGCTTCCGGGAGGGCTCGCCCCTCCTGGTCTTGTCATAAGTAGTGGACGTAAAAGCCTATACGAACGTCATACATCTTCGACGGAGGCATATTCTGTCAAGATGGCTGCCCTGTCCAGTGCAATAACTCGATTCGCTCTTTGACAGAAACTCCTTTTTAGTCGGCGTACTAATGAAGATAAATTGACAACAAAACAATTAGGACTTCCTAGACCAAATGTATCCATTCAACAGGTTTCTACAAAGGGAGGGACATCATACATCCAAGAATTGGAACGAAAGAAAATCGCGTGGCTAATGCGGTCTGTATTTCATATACCACTGTCACTTTTCATAGGTTTTACAGTGTGTTTCACAGTTCGCTTCTTGCACTAACACTGAATAATTTTTTATGTGATGACTTATTTTGCTTTTGTAAGCCAATACTTTCAAGATCAGTCAATAAATATTGTTGTTTTTGACATGTTACCCCTTCTTTATGATGTTACTGGACATATCATGTGTCCTGTTAAGCTATGTTACATCATACAACATTTGAGACACGTGGATAATGAAAAAGTGGGATAATTTAATGTGGAGCCACATCATGTTTGCTTATGAAGGCTCCTGGATGCAACTTTCTTCCATAGCTTTCCACCTGTAACTTGCTACTCTAGCTATGTAGCAAGAGGGGACATATTACTGTTGTGTGCTGCCAATAGTGGACAAAAGGTATTGCTGTATGAGTTAATCAGCTAACTTAATGTACTTACTGAATGGGTCGCCTTAATCATTATAAAAAAAATTGCCCCCCCTGAGAATTTTTTCAGGAGCCGCCACTGGTCAGGGGTCTGGCTATAATGGGGGCAGCAAGCTTCAAGAGACGTGGGTCTAACTGGTCTGCACCCACTGAGCTCTTCATACATTTAGAATTACGAAGAGCAGAGAGGACTTCATGCTGTTGTATTGGTCTAAAAGAGAAGGATGTGGTTGGGTCAGTTCCCAGTGACCTGGCATCAACAGTGAAGTTATCTAGCACTCCATCCGGTACATCAGGGAAATTAGAAAGGTCAAACAAAGTGCCGCATTGGATAAAATGATTATTGAAAGCATTACAAACTTCCTTAGGATCATTAATTGCTTTATCTTCCAGCATGATCTGCTGGGGTAGTGTAGGTGGGGAAACCCTTTAAGAGACTTAACTGTTTTCCAGAATTTTGTTGGATTACTACCACAAGCAGACAAATGATTCACAAAGTATTTGGATTTGGCCATTTTTACCAGATGTGTGCATTTGTTACGAAGGTGTCTAAAAGATTGCCAAGCTGCAGCAGAGCCAGTGGATCTTGCTAATGCCCAGGCCTTATTTCTATTAGTAGTGGCCTCACTTATATCATGAGTAAACCAGGGATTAAAACGATTTTTTATCCTACATTTCTTAAAAGGTGCATGTTTGTCAGTGACAGCATGAAAAACCGACAGGAAATGACTCAAGGCTACACCTACGTCCGGAATAAGCTCTATAGAGGTAGGATTGCTGGATAGCAAGTCAAATAAAAATGCCTGATCGTCAAGATTTTTGAGGGACCTTTTATAAACAATTAAAGGGGGAGCACCCTTTCTCCGTCCATCCCTGATGCAGCCCACTGGACAGTGATCACTAAAATCCAAGGGAAACACACAGGTGTGCAGGTAGTGCTGTGGCCTATTAGTAAGAATGAGATCTAACAGAGATGAGTTACTTGGGATTTTCATATTTGGGCGGGTGGATTCAGTAACCAATTGGGTAAGATTTGACTCTAAGCCAGTGTTAATTTCGTTGACGAAAACTATGACGAAAAATATTCGTTAACGACCTTTTTCCCGTGACTAAGACGAGACTAAGACGTGACGAAAATGAATCTTTATAAATAAAAACTATGACTAAATCTATTTTAACTTTCGTTGACGAGACGAGACGAGACGAAAATGTTGGTGGTTGACTAAGTCACAATTGTTTTTTTTTTCTAAACTTGTATGCACATCATTGGTTGAATGTTGCCCGGTCCTGTATCTATCCCTCCGCCACTCCCTGAGATGGCCAGACATGCAAGTGACGCCCTATGGCTTAACGATATGATGGCTGAAGTTCAAGCACTCGGTACTGGAAGACAAATAAGAATAGATATCCGACAGTCTTAAATTATAACTTGACAGAAAATAAAACACAATGCACCGCAATAACCGGAGAGAAACCGTGTGGCTTCAAAATAGATGGGAAGAACACAACAAGAGGCACCTGAAAGCGCACAAGACAACCCTGCCATTTATGCCAAGGTAAATTAGCTAGTAACTGTCAATGATAATTAGCTAATGTTAACTAGTTATTCGAATATATAAGCCAACGTTAAGTTAACTTCAAAGGGGCAGTCGAGTGTATAGGTTGTGTCAGCTTGGATAACTAGCTAGTCATTTTCGATTGAAACCTCCCGTTTGGCTTGGCAAATGAGTTCCAAAACTTTTAGCTAGCTAACGTTGGCTAACTATGAGGTAGCATAGCTAAGTTATACTAGCTATCGATAACTAGCTAGTAAACACATTGCAGAATGGACTATAGGACAGGCCACACATGACATTAATCAAGAAAAAATAAATGAATATGTGATTGGTTTACATATCCTTGTCTATTTATGCAATTGTTATTAGCACTACTTTCAACTCTCAAACTATCCGTCTAGCTAAATACTGTATGTTGGTTATCAGATTGCACAGCAATTCATATGGAGGATATGTGGTTGATTTAACTAAGGCCAGGTAGGCATAGTAGTTGTATTGTGTTATCAGATCATTTGAATCTTCAAAATCTAGACTTGATATTCTCTTATATTTTAATGATAATACTGTTAATTAAGTATTGCCTTAAAATTATTATTTACATTGAATTCATTGGAATTCAGCTGTAGGCATAGGATATCTGTATCTTAGAGACTAATTGCATCCACAGTTTACGTACTGCAAGCTTGACTATTATGCAGTTGTAGACACAACACAAGGGGTCCCCGGGCCTGAGAAGGGATGGAGTTTAATGTGACTATAAGATGGACTTAATTTTGAGTTTAATGTGACTAAAACTAGACTAAAATGTAATGAGACTTCGTCGACTAAAACTAGACTAAAATGTTCTGAGTTTTCGTCGACGAAAACTAGACTAAAACTAAGCAGGATAAAAATGACTAAAAGTGACTAAAACTAATATGCATTTTCGTCTAAAGACTAAGACTAAATCTAAAATAGCTGCCAAAATTAACACTGCTCTAAGCACAGGTTTTGAAATTCATTGGCTACTACAGGTGAGAACCAATCTAGGTTAAAATCGCCTAATATGACAGTTTCGCAGCTAGACACAGAAGAACATTTTTCAGAAAGACTCTGTAATGCTTCTGGGACAGCAGAGGGAGGTCGGTAAACACCAACAATGACGATAGGATAGTCACCCAGATTAATATGTACGGCTAACAGCTCAAATTGGCCCGGGAGGGAAGTGGAGATGCGTACAGAACAGTTTAAGTTGTTTTTCACAAACATGGCAACACCACCCCCACGTTTAGCTCTATCAGTTCTAAAAACATTATAACCAACAATTGCAATATCTGAGTCCTTGATATTAGGATTTAACCAAGATTCCGATATGACAGCCACGTCAGGATCAGAGTTGGTAATCCAAATTTTTAAAAAGTCCATTTTTTGGAGCACGCTCCTGGCATTTATGTGTACAACACCCAGACCTTTACGAGCCTTAAACTGAAATAGCGAATCAGACACATTCACAACATTGGAGCAATCGGCACCGACAGACGCACATCCAGCCGCAGCATTGGATATTACATTGTCAACACCGGTTGGCCTAAAAGATTCAACCTCAGGGTTAAGTAAAGCAGTCTTGTGTAATACATTTGGGCATTGTTGTGGAGCAGGCAAAGGATCAGGGTGGGTTATTCGTTTGTCAGCAAAAGAGTCATTTGGATGTAGCGAGACAGCCAATAGATTGTTCTGGGTTGCTCTCTCACTTACAACCTCAGTGTAATCATTGATGTCAGCGGCATCCCGAAAAACTCCCCAGTCTGTTGTTTGGAGACAGTCCCGTACAGTAGCATCTGATAGCTGAGGCTGAACATTGACAGGTGTAAGATGCAAGGTACCAGAAGGTCTGTAGTTTCTACGATGAGTTTGACGGCAGCCTCTGTGTATATATCGAGGGCGACGTAGAAGTCCAAGGTTTCTGATTATGTCTATGCAACCAGGAATAGTGGGTTGGTTGAGATTCAGCAGTTCCGACGTGGAGTAACCCAGCGCCATGCCAGCCAGAGGAGAACCACCAGTCCAGCACCGTTTACACCCGGTAACCCAGCGTCGTTAACCAGCACGAATGGGACGGCAGGGAGGCTGTCCAGATGATGTCCCTCGGTAGCAACGGGTGAAAAAACCAGCAGAAGAGATACAACAGATCAACAGATGTAAATATGGGTCAGATTAAACTGCAGTAGAGCCCTTAACATTACCTAGGAAGTGTCATTGACGTTGCCGACAGCTGGCCCAGCTGGTATCAGCAGGTAGACCCGTCAGAAGGAGAAACGTTACAAAAAATCACCAGCGTCCCCTCCTCGTTCGAAAAATCGAGTATGAACAGGTCTCCGTCAAGATAATAGGGAACGAGACTAAAGAAAAGCCTTTATAAAGATTTTAAACAACGCCAACGTCCTCTCCTCGATTCAAAATTCAAGTATAAACAAGTCGCTGGAATGATGTTAGGTAGCCGAACTAACAAAAGCCTTAAAAAGTATTTAAACAGAGAAAAAAAAGTACTGCAAACAATGGCTAAGTACAGCGATTAAACTTAACTACATAGTTTCATGGACTAATGCCAGTTATGTAATTCCAAAAAAATCCTTATCAAAGTGACCATTTCACAGCCTGGCTCCACCCACCTATTGCTCCCCCAGATGAGTTTTCGCTCAGATTACAGTCTGGAAATTCTGTTCGCAAGATGAATCACAATGATGTTGAAGCAGTGATTTTGTAGTGACTTTGTAGCTAGATTTAGTGATTTTTCATTTGCCCAAACAACCACAAGTCCTGTTTAGTGACCAGTGACAAATCTGGTGACCTGGTCAAGCAACACAGAGGAGAGAAAGGGAGAAAGTATTGTATAGTTTGGTATATGACTCCCTTCGTTTCTTAAATGGACTACAACTCAAGTCATGTGCCGTGCTCACCGTAGCATATGCCTCTTCCTTCATGTTAGCCCTGATGCCACCGGTCAGCTCAATAGTGGCGATGCTCCCGATAAAATATTCGGCCAGCCAAATCTGCATTTCGATCAGCTTGGTGAAGCGCGTAAACCGGGAATGTCATATACTATCTAACATATTCATTGTAGTTCCAGCTCACCTCGTTCCAAAAATCACAATACAGACATATCATTTAGTGTACAGCTCAAAATAAAAAAAAAAATAAAAAAAACACATTTAAGGGTGTAGTTACACTTCACTTAAAAATATCTCAATAACAAATCACACCAAAAAAACTAGGCCTTTACTCAGTCCACAGACTGAAGACAACCCTCCTTTACAGGAGTGCCATTACAGATTAATGAAATGTATTGGACATGAATGCCTCTGGGCAGAAATTAACCATTTCCCGATGGTTTGACAAGTATACTTGGGAAAAGATTGTGTGACCGTATTTGTCAGTAAGGTCCATAGCAGTAATATAGATGGTCATTTAAGGGGTGCGAAGTCAGCCCGCAACAGTCAGACTACTGCTCAGGATCGTTACATAAGTCACTGAGCAAGCAGCTTCAGGAGTGACAAAACTTTGCCACTGTTAGCTATGTGTTGTTTTAAAATCAACTGACCTAGCTCAGTGGTGAGATCTTTACGTTACATGCAAATCAGATAGTTTCATAATAGTTCTTGACAACCATGGCATGCAATGACACAGCTCTCTGATTTGCCAGCCAGTTACCCGCTTTCAATATATTTATCTGATTTCCACAATATCTAAAGTGCCCGAAAGCCTAATATTTTCCTTACAAGGAGTACTAACAGTAGCCAACCAGTGAATGTCAGATAACTTGACATCTAGCAAGTTGGTCCATTGGGACAAATGCGTTAGCAGCCGTCCCTAATGATAACTAGGCGGGCATTACAACACAAAACTGTAATGCCACAATCGGCGAGTGGCTTGATTAAGGGGGCATTTCTCTAATGTTAGATAATCTTGCAGCACAAATAAGGCAAGTTGACGTTACTCGCCAGGATATATTGCTAACAAGCTAGCTACTTATTAAGATAGATATGATAGCCATTTGTTGATGGCATTGTGTCATATAAACTTGCTACCTTGATTAACAATACTAACTTCAAGGACCATGCCACAACCCCCCCGTTAATGAATCTGCCTCGTAGACACAATGGGTTATATCAACCAGTGTTCATGTCAACTCCCCCCCCAAAGCCTTGGGCTAACATCAGGCTAACGTTGGCTAGGATAATGCTACTCACCTTTTTTATACCATTGGCTAACGTTAGACACTAACAAACTCTAAAAGACAAAACAGGTAACTGATTTAGTTACCATATCGTCGGAACACCACAGTGAACAACCTAGCGAAACTGTTACTAGCAACCATACCCCGTTACTTTTGCCTCTCAAACTTGTGACGTTCCTGTTAACTTAGCAATACAAGACAACGCAAAGCATTAACGTTAGCTAGGGTAGCTATCTACCATCAGTGATGGTAAAATAACTGAGCCAGGGTAGCATTAACGTTTGTTTGTCACTTACTGTTGGTCATCTTCTAGTATGCCCAGCTCTGCTTGCTCTGGATTCTCCACCGGGACTTCGGGGGCCCTTTTGATACTGCCCCCGCTGTTTCTGTTCTTCAAAATACCTTTAATGGGCTGGGGAGCTGCCATTCCAGAAGGTTACTTGCTAACCCACTCGACAGGGCTCCTAGTCTATAAGGTTGCTAGACTTCAAGTTTCAGTGCCACCTCCTTCAGACAAAAGATAATTAACATGGGTAGCTAACTAAGTGGATAACGCTAGCGCTCCGAGAAACGTTATGGCATAACCATCAGCTTCAACAGACCTTACTTGACCGTACTCTGCCACCCTCCCTGAACTTTGCGTGGTTCCGGCGCGATATCTGTCTACCGCCGCCGCTCGTAGAGCGCGCGGTACTAGATCATTCTTCTAATCTCGCGAGAATTGAGATGGACGAAAGGGTCGTTGATTGGTTGTTTCCTTGCCTTCCATACTTACACGGGAGTTGCCCCTAGCGTATTTGATGTATGGTTGCTTGCCTTATCTTCAAGCACACATGAAGTGTTCCCAATGAGTGCTAACGTTACTTGATATGTTCAACTTGTTACACAGTCGGCGGTCATACCCATTTGGCTCACGCCCCTTAGAGGTATGCTTAGGCCTATTTGAAAAGGCATGATGGTATATTACTTCAATGTTTTTTAATGCTATAATAAGCTAAAGTTGTAATTAATTGTTTTAGGCTATATTAGAAGTTCCCTTAATTTCAGCGTGTCAGGTCAATTTTAATCGTCGACGACTAGCACCATTCAAGCTTGCAGCATCTAGCATAGCACACGCATGAAGATTAGAAATAGGCTGTTATAGGCTTACCAATTCTCTTTCAACGTTTTTAAATGTAGTCTGTATGAATAGTCATTTGAACTATCTTTACCTCGCTCTTTCAAAACACCTATTTTGATCAATATACTAGGTTATAGTTTAGGATACTAGGTTATAGTTTAGGACTAGGCTAACACATCACAGTGAATTCTCAATTGAGAGATTGGCCTTTTTATGGGCCAACATTATTGTCAGTGCTATTAAGTTCCCTACTAAAATGACAGAGACGGCCTTTCACAAATGTGTTTGAACGCTAATGTAACCCAATCAACAAATTGAAGGAGCACTGCAAGGACGCTACTTTACATTTCAGGTTGAACTGTAAACAAATTAATTTGTACCGAAGTTGTGTACACTGGGGTGAAAAAAAATCTAGATGTCATTATATTTCTGCTTGCAATATGTTAGTATGGATCGTGGTGGCGATTTGTTTTCGGAGCTGCCTTTGTGTTCCCTTGCAATCCTTTTGCATTACCTCGATATATTTGCGTTTCCGAGGGAATACACGCAATTGCTTTGTTCGTGTATTTTAAGATTGTCAATTCAATGGTCATTTTAATGGTCACATGGAGTAAAAGTAAAGTCAGAAGTGAAATAATTATAGTGAAATATTAATAATATTTGGCATTATTTCAAAGTAGTTTTCTTTGTCAGGCTCAATCCTGCCCTATCTAAACGGACTAACTGGAAGAAGGGGTGCCTACTGTTTGACATTTAAAAAAAAACTTCCACAAACAGTTGCTTGTGTTTCGTCCATGAGCTGGACACCCTGCTGTCATCCATCCCTGAGCAGGAGTGTCCAACACTCATCCTTGGCGACATGAACATCCACCTAGACAATCCCAATTCAGCTGACTTTCGAACCCTGGTTCACTCGTTCGACCTACAACAGGTCCCCACTCCTCCAACTCACAAAGCAGGAAAAGAGCTTGACCTCATCCTTGCTCGGAACTGCACCACGGACAACCTAACGGTAACCCCTCTGCCTCGCTCGGACCACTTCTTCATTCGCTTCGATGTTCGGCTCATTGAGCAACCCTCTGTCCCCCCTCCGATGGTCCTGTTCCGGCGCAACCTCCGCAACCTCTCTCCCACCCACTTTTCCTCTCTGGTTTCTTCTGCTCTTCCACCTTTATCCACTTTCTGCTCACTAGGTGTTGATGATGCCACAGAATCACTCTGCTCCACTCTGAGCTCATGCTTGGACAGTTTGTGTCCACTTTCCACCAGACCTGCTCGTTCTACCCAGTCTCATTCGTGGCTGAGTGATACCCTCCGAACGCAGCGATCCAATCTCAGAGCGGCTGAGAGAAAGTGGCACAAATCTGCCGCACTGGACAATCTTGCAAGCTAGCAGACACTGCTGGCCTCCTTCTCATCCAGCATCACTGCTGCTAAGAAGACTTTTTTCAATGACAAGATCAACGGTGCAACTGACGCTCGGAAACTATTCTCCACCTTCAAAACTCTGCTCTACCCTCCTCCTCCTCCTCCCCCAGCTACTAACCTCACTGCTGATAACTTTGCTTCCTTTTTCACAGAGAAAGTGGCAGCCATCGGGAAACGGTTCGACCAACTGTCTCGCCCCCCTAAGGGCGCAACCGTCAATGGCTCATCATTTCCTTCTTTCATCCCTCTCAGCGAGAGTGAGGTCTCCAAAATCCTAACAGGTAGCCGTCCAACTACATGCCCGCTGGACCCCATCCCATCCAACATCCTTCAAGCCATATCGCCTGCCGTCTTACCGGCAATAACACAGGTGATTAATGCTTCATTTAATTCTGGAACATTTCCTTCTCTTTTCAAAGTGGCTCGGGTAACGCCGCTGCTCAAGAAGCCGTCTCTCGATCCCACTCAGGTGGAGAACTATCGACCGATCTCACTTCTCACGCTCCTATCTAAAACCATTGAGAGGGCAGCTTCCAAACAGGTCACCGAGTTCCTGTCAAAGAACAATCTCCTCGATCCGAACCAGTCTGGATTCAAAAGCGGTCACTCCACCGAAACAGCCCTGTTGTCTGTAACGGAGGCCTTAAAAACAGCTAGAGCAGCAGCTCAATCCTCGGCTCTCGTCCTGCTTGACTTATCAGCTGCGTTTGATACAGTCAACCACCGCATCCTTCTGTCCATACTGTCAAGTATGGGCATTTCTGGCAATGCGCACTCCTTGTTTGAATCCTACCTCACTGGGCGCTCGTTCAACGTGTCATGGCAAGGTCAGCTGTCTGTACCTCACCGCCTCACCACTGGGGTGCCCCAAGGCTCGGTGATGGGACCACTGCTCTTTGCCATTTACACCACCTCGTTGGGCCCTATCATCCGCTCGCATGGTTTTTCCTACCACTGTTATGCCGATGATACTCAACTGTTTCTGTCTTTCCCTCCTGAGGACACCACGGTCCCGGCGCGGATCTCACTGATATATCCACATGGATGAAAAATCACCACCTTCAGCTGAACCTGGCCAAAACGGAACTGATGGTCTTCCCAGCCAAACAGGTCATCCACCACAACATCAATATCAATACTGACTCTTTATCTCCTGCTCCATCCAAAACAGCAAGAAACCTCTGGGTCATTATTGATGACCAACTGACCTTCACGGCCCACATCGCCTCTGTCTCCAGGTCGTGCCGCTTTGCGCTATACAACATCCGCAAAATCAGGCCGTACCTAACCCAGTATGCCACCCAGCTGCTGGTGCAAACCTTGGTGAGCTCCCGCCTTGACTACTGCAACGCCCTCCTAACGGGTCTGCCGGCTTGCGTGGTGAAACCACTACAGATGATCCAGAACGCGGCGGCGTGTCTGGTGTTCAACCAACCAAAAAGGGCACACGTCACCCCACTACTCATTGAGCTCCACTGGCTGCCAGTAGCTGCTCGCATTAAGTTCAAGTCACTTATGCTTGCCTACAGAGTGCTTGCTGGTTCTGCTCCCACCTACCTAAATGCTCTTGTAAGGGCAAATGTTACACCCAGGACGCTGCGCTCGTCTAGTGAGCGTCGTTTGGCACTGCCGTCTGTGCAAGCACGGCAATCCAGACTATTTTCATTTGTAGTTCCACGTTGGTGGAACGAACTGCCTAGTACTACCAGAGCAGGGGCGTCCCTCTCTACCTTCAAAAAGCTTTTGAAGACCCACCTCCCTTCCTAACTGGCACCTGACTAGCGCTTAACTTGCACTTCAGCAGTTACATTCCTGCACTTCTTTTTCCTTTTTTCTAGGTCGTTGTTTTTCAAATTCTCATGTAAAGTAGTATTTATTGTTACACCATGCTTTTTATTGCTCTTAGCTTGACTGTTCTCTCCCTTGTACGTCGCTTTGGACAAAAGCGTCTGCTAAATGACTAAATGTAAATGTAAATGTGTTATTTACTACAAGTTAACTAGTTTAGTATAGAAAACACTGACACTAAGAAAAACCTACCTATACATACACATTCCAGTGAGTGACATTGCATACACCCAATGAGATGCTATACTATACTAAACTAGTTAACTAGTTAATTTGTAGTAAATAACACAAGCAACTGTTTGTGGAAATTTGTTTTAAATGTCAAACAGTAGGCACCCCTTTTTCCAGTTAGTCCGTCATACCCGGACTCTCTTCTGATTATCCTTGGGGATTTCAACCAAGCAAAACTCAGCCGCGAACTGCTGAAATACAGGCAGCACATTAAGTGTCCCACCAGGGACAAAAACACACTCGACCATTGCTACACAACACTAAAGAATGGATACAGCTCTGTTCCCCGTGCAGCTTTGGGACTCTCCGATCACTGCCTGGTTCATCTCCTCCCAAGCTACAGGCAGAAACTAAAATCTGCAAAGCCTGTGGTGAAAACTGTGGAGGAAATGGACCAACGAGTCAAAGCTGGAGCTACAGGCCTGCTTTGACTGCACTGACTGGAGTGTTTTTGAGGCTGCATCTACATCACTAGACAAACTCACTGATACTGTGACGTCATACATCCGTTTTTGTGAAGACATGTGTGTACCCACCAAAATGTACTGCATCTTTAAAAACAATTAACCGTGGTTCACAGCAAAGCTCAAGCAGCTTTGTCAAGCCAAAGAGGAAGCCTTCATGAGTGTGGACAGGATCCTGTACAACCAGGCCAGAAACACATTGACTAAGGAGCTCAGAGTAGCAAAGATAAGCTACTCTGAAAAGCTGAAAAACAGGTTTTCAGCTAACGACCCTGCGTCAGTGTGGAGAGGCCTGCAGGACATCACCAACTATAGGAAAACCTCCCCCCACTCCATGGAGAACCCTCAACTGGCTGACGATCTGAATGTGTTTTACTGCAGGTGTGATCACCCCTCACCCGCTACAACTCAATCATCTGCACCCCCTGTTATCACCTCCCCCCTGACTCCCCACCGGCATTGACGGTCTGTCAATGTCATTGACGGTGTGTCACCCTCCTGTCTGAAAGCCTGCGTTGATCAGCTGGCCCCCATCTTCACAGATCGCTGGAGCTGTGTGAAGTCCCCTATTGCTTCAAACGCTCCACCTTCATCCCGGTTCCCACAGGCCCTACAGGCCCGTCGCCCTGACGTCTGTGGTCATGAAATCCTTTGAAGGACTGGTATTGGAGAGGACCCTCTGCAGTTTGCCTACCGGGCAAACAGGTCCGTGGATGATGCAGTCAAAATGGGGCTGCACTACATCCTGCAACACCTCGACTCCTCAGGGACCTATGCAAGGATGCTGTTTGTGGACTTCAGCTCGGTGTTCAACACCATCATCCCAGAAGTCCTCCTCACCAAACTCACCCAGCTCACTGTGCCTGCCTCCACCTGTCAGTGGATCACAAACTTCCTGATAGACAGGAAGCAGCAGGTGAGGCTGGGTGAAATAACTTCCAGCACCCGGTCAGTCAGCACTGGCGCACCTCAGGGATGTGTGCTCTCCCCACTGCTCTTCTCCCTCTACACAAACGACTGCACCTCAGGAGACCCATCTGTTAAACTCCTAAAATTTGCAGACGACACATCAGTCATCTGCCTCATCCGTGATGATGATGAGTCTGCATAGGCGGGAAGTTGAACAGCTGGCCCTGTGGTGCGGTCGCAACAATCTAGAGCTGAACGCGCTTAAAACCGTGGAGAGGACAGTGGATTTCAGCAGGAACCGCCCAGCACTGCCCCCCCTCACCATACTCAACAGCACTGTGTTGGCTGTGGAATCCTTCAGGTTTCTGGGATCCACAATCTCCCGGAACCTGAAGTGTGAAACCAACATCAACACTATCATCAAGAAAGCCCAGCAGAGGATGTACTTCCTGCGTCTGCTCAGGAAGTACAACCTGCCTCAGGAGCTGCTGATCCAGTTCTACACTGCAGTCATCGAGTCTCTTCTCTGCACTTCAATAACTGTCTGGTTTGGATCGGCCACCAAACTGGATAGCAATAGACTCCAGCGGACAGTCAGGTCTGCAGGAAAGATCATCGGTGCCAACCTGCCCACCATCCAAGACCTGTACACCTCCAGAGTCAGGAAACAGGCAGGAAAAATCACTGCAGACCCCTCACACCCCAGACACAACCTATTCAAACTCCTCCCCTCTGGTAGATGCTACAGATCACTGTTTGCCAAAACCAGTTTCTTCCCCCTTGTCGTCTCACTACTGAACAGCTAACCCACTGTAGCATATATATTTATCCCTGCACTTCTTGGACTCTCCACTTCTTCTTTGCACTATTGTTGTGTTACAATTCACAGCTCCTGTATATAGCCATTCCGCCGTGTATATACTTTCTTAAACTTCTTAGACTGTTGCACAGTTTGTTTTGTATTGTGTTGTAATGTATATTTTGTGAAAGCACACTGAGAGCCACTTTACCAAGTCAAATTCCTTGTTTGTGCAAACTTACTTGGCCAATAAAACCTTATTATGATGTAGCATTCCAGCACTGTAGCATTCCTCAGAAGCGGCGCGATGTGGACAGGTTGTCTGAGGCTAATACAGAAGTGGCGGTAAAGAATTTTTAGCTTGACCCACATTGGATTTAAATACGGTTCAGTTACTGTTTGAAAGATGAACAAAATATTAACTTTGTTCATATTACTGGCTGCATTTTAGTGATGCAATGACTAATGACCAGTGACCAATTTTGACACATTCCTTTGGGGTTGCGGGTTCATGCTAGCTAAACCTGGAAAAATAGTACTTAAACTCAGATCACCAAGTTTTGGGAAGGGTGTCTCCCTTACGTTCCACCTTCTTGCGCGACCTCTGACTGTAGAGAGAACTGTCATTGGCAACACTGAGCACCTTGCCGCCTCCACTAGTTGCATTGTTTACAACAGCACAAAACTTCGTCACGGGGGAGGTGGCGGGGTAGTTCATGGCATAGCCCCCTTCCCCCCGGCATGCTATACACTACCCCGCCCCCTCCCCCACGACGAAGTGTCCTCTTTTTCACAAACTCAAATCTGGTCACCCTAACTTAAACTCAGATCACCAGGTACGGAAATACACATAGCTCCTGGCTAAAAATGGAAAATACTTAAAAAATGACAGGATAAGGATTAGGATAACAACTTCTAATGTATATCCTTCTGACACAGATGACGTGTCTTTGTTTTGCTAGAACCGTGTACAATAACTTTTATGACTTGGGAAATGATTGGTTATTATTATTATTGGAAAAATTGTTTTATTACAATTGTATCACAATTCATAATCGTACAAATTATTGGCGTATAATACATGATATCTCATCTTTCATGTAATCATCCACAGCACCCATAGGAGCACCTTAGAGGCATCTAACATGGCTACAAAGTGTTTTGTCTCCTCACAGAGGAATTACATGTATTTTGATCTAAAAGAAATAAGATGCATAGCAAGTGCAGTGTAATATATAAATAAGCATAGTGATAGTGAAGCAAGGATGAGGCCCACCTTAGAATGTTTTATGTGATCAGTATTATTATTTTTTTCTATGCCATACTGCCCCATTTTGATTACATATGAACCCAATCAACTAGTCGCAAGACAGGAAAACCAGACTGGACTCAGAGATTCCACGGCCTGTGTGTGGTTTCAGAGAGAGAACAGATAGAGGACAGAAGGCAGTAGGCCCAGCAGTAGGACCAGGAGATTGCACTGGATGGATCCAGCGTGGTCTGGTTCTGGTGTCGGAATGGGACTTGGGGCCACCTCACGCGGGCAGTCGGTGTATGGGTCAAGGCAGGCAGCATAGGCCATGGCGTGTGCAATGTAGCTCTGCTCCTGAACTCCATGGAAGAGGTGTGCCATTGGGCCTTTGGCAAAGATGGCCACATCCTCTATGCCATGTGTTTCAGAATCCAGTGGCACTGCTGATTGCTGACGGTATTCATTGTCGTCTGATAATAAGAACAAAAGACAAAATTCCCATCATGATATTTGTTTTTCAGAGAAATTAGTCTCATCAACACAGACTCTTTCACAGTATTTTATAAGGATATCATAATCTCTTCATGAACAACTTCAAGAAAGTTTGCCCACTTTTGTAGCATTTCTTTTTTTAATTATGCAGTGGGTGTAGTTAGGCTCAGCACTTGGGGTGAATTTACACTTTAGGCTTGGTTTATCTGGGACTAACATTTACGCCCACAAGATGGAGCTAAAGCATCAGGACAAATGTGGTACATCCCAATTATATTTTTTGTAGCATCAGATATTTATAGGCCTGCAAGGTATGACGAAAGTCAAAATTGTAACACAGAACATCTAGACATACCTGACGTAGAGGCATTAACGTATGGTCGACTGCCATTGACATATCCAGGGCCATTTCCATACAGAGCAGTTGTGAATGGCTGCATGTCACTAGCCAGTGTACGTGCCACTCCTGAAAAGAAGGTGTACATGTAATCATATTTCAAATAACTTTTGTCATTGAGCAGGTATGCTACACTGTTATTGTATTTTTTGAACACCAGTGGAAAATGTCTTGCACATTAACTGTACAAGTGAATACAATTTTGATTTATTGAAAAGCCTTCCCAGATCTTTACCCTCCCCTTTAGAACTGTAGGTTATTGCTCAATGTGATATGTTGAGCATTTGCCTCACAATAGGTCCCAAACATTCCATAATCATGTGACATAATGATTCCCATTTGCAAATCACACATATGGATCTCTATGTCCGTATTTACATATTTATACACAGGCAGTCGTCTACATCACTTAGCATTATCATTTGGCAGACGATTTCCTCCAAAGAGAATTGTGTGAAGGTTTGAATCTGTATTTATATCTGTAGGCAAATTAACTTGAACTAGGGAAATGTACCCATGGCCTGCAGCATTGCTGCACAAAGATGACTGCTGACGTTTGAACAACATGGAGTCATTAGAGTCATTAGAATGCCTTGGACAATCAACAGTGTAAAGCTTTAAGAGAGGCAGAGAACACAGGTTTATTATCTTTACCTAACACAGGATTTCCTCTTGCAGAGTAGCCTCCAAAGGAGAAGACATGGGAATGGTCAGCCGTGACCACTGACAGGGTGTCCAGCTCACTGGTCAGCTGCGCTGCCCTGGCGATGGAATTGTCAAACTCTACAGCCTCGGTCAGTGCCCTCTTGGCCCTGCTGCCGTGATGACCGTGGTCGATTCTCCCACTTGAAGTAAGCAAAAGCATTTATGAGTATCACATCAAAGGAACCTCATGCACTATCAGGAACAGTCGGTATCTTCAGTAGTGTGTTCTGGTGCCAGAGGCTTTTACATGTGCATGTATTAGTTTACCAGCATGAACATATTTATTTGCTCTATTTTCCATCTCTTTTGTCACCAGATCAAATAGTAGTGAACTACAAATGGCATCCTGTAAATCTCACAGCTTGTCAGAGTAATATATGTGGGTGTTCGTTAGTTAAATAGTTTTATTTTTGAACTTATCTTCTACGAAGAGGTAGTATCCGTTTGGGTTTTTGCGTAGGATTTTGATGGCTTTCTCCACCATTTCTGTGAGAGACGGATCCTTTGTTTTGTTTCGATAGATCTCATAGTCTGTGTCCTTTGGCTCAAAGAGTCCTTAGTATGAAAATAAATACTTGTGAATGGTCAGTCATGAGAACATATGTTGTGATTGTTACTTAAAAGAGGAGCTTGTCATTGGCAATTTCGATTAATAGAAAGCTTTATCTTCACCTTCATCAAGTAGGAATTGTGACTTAAATTGCAGTGTAATCACATTCAAGGGTAGCTTTTGGAAAAAAACTATTACCCATTAAGTAGTCGGTCTTTTCCTCATCCACTGCATCAAGTTGTGATTTGTTCCATACATAATGTGCATTCTTGAATGAAAAAAAACCCCGATCTGTTACACATCTTTACTCTCTAACTAAAAGTTGTATGATACTATCCTGGCAGTGTATGTACCTGCTTGTTCTTAAGCCACTCATCAATAAGATTGGTTTTGTCCAGGCGACTTCCATTCATGGTTGGGTACTCTGGGTCAGGAGTGTATTCAGGGAGCATATACTCCCGACCACCTCCCAGAATGACCTAGTGGAGGACAATAGTAACCACAGTAACCACATGTGTTGAATATATTGTATGTTAACGTGCAAACCATGCAGCATTAACATATTTCTTGAAAGAGCAGTACACTCAAATAAGTTTGCATTAAGTGAGCTTTACATTGATATCAGTGTTGTGCACCAGCTGGTAGGAGATGTCCTTGCAGTCTCCTACTACATTATCCTCTTTTAGCTGAAAGTCACCGTACCAGCCTCTGTCAGCGGAGTGTGAGTAGCTGGCAGCGGGGAGGCATGCTGAACACGGGTGGTTGTTACGATGCCCACTGACTTTCCTGCACAAGGGCACATTCGGTGCACCAATCAGATACAACTTTAAACAAAATACACTGTAGCTTTCAATTTGTGCGACTTGCACCATCCACGGGGGATGATGACTGCCGTACCTGCCATCCTGGCACGGTGAAGGACTGACTTGACCTCGTTGCCTTTGGCAGTGCTGCAGTCCCCACGGCGGGCGGCTGCTGAGAGGCCCAGAGTGCCGTAGTTGGCCTTCACTCCACAGTGGTAGGCAGTGGCAGTGCCAGCACTGTCAGGCATTTGCTGATCTACATTGTAGGTCTATAATAATAATAATTAAGACCTTTGTCAGGTTTTTAATGGCACACACGACACACTGGAACACACACGTGCATATATGGAGGCGACACAGGACACACACACACACGCAGGTAAGCCTGAGGTCGCGGTGAATTTATTTTCTGCTTTTTCCCATCCTGGACTGTCCTTCCTCAAGGACCCCCCAGGAACAGTGGGCAGCTTGTAGCGCCCGGGGACCAAGTGAAGTGAACTGTCCATCTTTGGTCAGGGATGGACATGTGTTCTGTTATTTTGCATGTTTTTTCTGTTGGGGTTCTTACTGGAGGAAACCCCTTGTGAACACGGGGAGAACATGCAAACTCCACACAGAAAGGCCCGGGAGAGCACTGGGAGAGCACTTGAGCACTGTGCACTCTGGGGAGGACCCAGAGCCAACAGCGCCCCATGTGGGAATCGAACCCATGACCTTCTTGCTGTGAGGCGGCAGTGCAAGCAGTGCAAGCAACTGAGCCACCGTGCCTCACAGACACATATAGACTTAATGACAAACATGACTATACACAAAAGTCTGTAAATGGTCTGTAAAACAAGATCAGTGTATTGTGTTGGAAATGCCATAGGGTTTCCTATATCATCTGTACCTTGGACAAAGCCAGATAGGTGAAGGTGTCCATGGCTAGAGAAGTTTCTTCGCCGGTTTTCCCTGCCATCTGTCCTTTCAGAATCCTTGCTGCTGTCACTGTGGGAACTCCCATACCTTATGTAACAAAACAAAGACCTTAAGACTGAGAATGAGCATGTTGCTTCTTAGGAACAATGGACAACAGCAATTGTCATCAACAATCAAGTAATTAATTGTCAGCAGATTTGAGTGATAAGGCCGTAAGTACACACTGTGTACTTTTATGCATACTATAAAAGAGACACACACCCTAGAAGTTATATAGGAACAAAAGTCATATTGGTGTCCATGCTTTCCAGGCCTCCTGTCTTTCATGTGGAAATCTTATGTAACTTTATATTCACTGCTGGTGTCTTTGCTTTTCACAATAGAGTGACCAGTAATAAAAGGCCAGTAACTTATCCACTTATCAAGTTATTAGTCTTTATGGACTACCTTGAAATGGTGTGACTTTTATCTACTGCATGCAGTAGTTTTGTAACAATGAACAGTATTTTATGAACATAGGAATATGGTGCTTTTATAACTTTTATACCTATTGTTCAGTGAATTTATTAGGCCTACCATATAGATGTACAGCTTATTAAGTGAGTCCAACAGGACGAGCCTTTGTTTTCCTTTTATCAAAGAATCTGAATTTATTGGGATTTTATTGTTGCATTGTTGGACATCTCGATCAGAACAGGTCATATAATTACCTATTTTGTCATTGTTCCAACATTAGAAAAATCAAATTACCTGGTAAATTAACCTTGTAGTGAAGAAGTCATCTCCAATGCCACATTACCTTTAAATCAGTACATGAATATGTCTAATATGCAAACCTGTTACATTACAAAGCAGTCATCGCTTTTTTCACTCATAATATTGTAACTCTCGGCTGTGTCAGAGGGGTTGAGACTCATAATTGCCAAATTACAAACTGTGAATGAAATGCCTTTGGCTTTACATGTCTTACCATCTCCTAGGAAGAGGATGAGGTTCTTGGCTTTGTGCAGATTAGCCTTTATCTCCAGCGCAGTTAATAAGGCTTCTTTGCCCTTCACATTCCAGAAGCGGGGGTCCTCCTCCTCAGCTGGAGAATAAACATGTTCACTTGTCTGTTCTACTCTCCCAGAGAATCCCACTCACCTGTTCCTGCCCATTTAACCCATTACATGCCAGCAGATATATATATATTTAAGGTCATTCCACCTGGAATTTCTGAGTATTGCCATCCATTTGTTATTGATTAGACATATTACGGATGAGGTAGACCGTCACCAGCAATACTTTTTGCAGGTTTATGTAGTGTTTGTCATATCAAAGGCTACAAAGTGGATTTGGTTTAATGAAACTCGATATTCTTAGCACGTCTACAATTAGACCACATATGAATAAACAAAGTTTTCTCAATATTTGGAAATGGGAGGAACAGTCATTCTAATTAAAAACTAGGTTCACAACTATATCACTTGTGCAGTTCGTGTTAATAAACAAAGCATTGCCCTTAATATGCATACCAGAGACATTTCAAATGTGAAAAGAGTAGTTTGATATATAGCACTTACATGGAATGACTGACAGAGTCCAGTGAAAGGAGACAAGGAGAAGTAATCCAGTGATCAGTGAGGCATGTAGCGGAGCCATGATGGAGTGTTACATTAGCAAAATGCTAATGACCTGTCGCAGGCTGTAAGCTGAGCATTTATAGAACTCTCTATGGATCAAAGGGCACGTGTGTAAGCCGTCCCTGGGCAGAAACATCACGTAATCACTTATTAATCGAACAAGAACACCTGAGAAGATATCTTTGCTTTTGGGATTTTCTCTACCTCTTTGTACAAGATTGATGTTGGGGAATTCAGTTATGATGCTTGAAAAAAAGATTTCGTAATCATCGAGTCTCTGTCTGTCAGCTGCACTTTTATCATGGGTGGTATGTTCCCTTTTATGTGTATCTACGTCATCAGCATGCAGAGTCAGTTAGTTACTGTTCAGACATCACAAGTTTGTCAATAACCAGACTCTTAGCACTCAGACTATTCCTTAGCATTGGATATTGTACTGTAAGTGTATGCCACTCACAAACATGATCCTCACAAAGAGAGAAGAGTCTTAAAGTCTGGAGAACAAACACAGACACATAGTTGAAATGTCTATGGTCACTTTCATGGTTACATTTGAGCTGTGGTTTGATGTGGACAGTGAAAAACTGCAGATTCAGTTTCGGTCAAAGGTTCAGTTTCCACGGTACGCAGGTACTGATTACATGTTTGGTCTGATGACTGTGGTGAGGAGGGTCGTGTCATATCGGCACGTGTCATAACATGGATGGCAGCCACTGATAATATACTCGAAGATGACACAAAACTCCCTGGGACTCCAGTAGCTTGTCTGGGCCTGAGTGCGATTCAGTCAGTTTATTTGATAGGTGAAAATTCACCCTAGTTACCTCAGGACTCCGGAGCTGCATATAAGTATATTTATTAGACAAACAACAATTGCAATCGGGCTCACTTCCAGCACAAGGCTGAAAGTGAAGCCATGATAAACACATCACACAAGGTTTATATAGACAGAAGTTGAGCATTCAGCAGAGATAACCACGTGGTACGTGCGTTCTGACGGTCTGATTTACCCATTTCCACCACAGATGATCTTTAGCCAGGTCCCATTGTGGATATTCGTCCAGGGCCGGTGTTTGCTGTCTCATCCATAAGTATATTAGTAGACCAACAATGTAAAATCCTACAGTCGTTGCTAAGAGTCCCCCACATCCTTTGGCCCACTTTCCGTAACCTCCCATGACCTTGCAGAGGAAGAGACCTCTTATTCCACAATTTCCACTAGGTTATAATCCCCCAGGACAGTGCTGTATCTTCTGCCAGCGGTTGAGACGAAAATAATCTAAACATCTAAACCCCTTTGTAAGCTGGTCTTCTGTCACAGTGGGCACACCCTGGAAACAACAAAGAAAGATGATCTTTATTCCTCTAGCTCAGCCGTGTGCAGGCTTACCCGTTTGCATTGAGCCAAGAGTATCCACGTGACTCGCTCAGCTATTTTGACTGCGGTAGGTGTTGACAGTAGCACTTGGTATGGTCTGTCCCTCTTGGGCAAGTGGCAGTGTTTTCTTTTGAGGCTGTTGATTAGGACCCAATCTCCTGGTCCAACCTTGAATTCAGCCTCACAGTGTTCCTGTGTAGGGGAGAGACAAGTCTGAGAGCATTTAGTTTCGACATCATCTTTGCCATGTACTCTGAAAGTGTGTATTCAATCTCTTTGTCTGTTTTAGCAAATGGTTTAAGAGTTTAGGCAGTGTAGATTCTTCCATACATCATTTCAAACAGTGATAACATCATGCATGCTTAATTTCACAAATTTTACTCTTGGATTCTCAAATTGCTTTTAATAGTTTGGTTCATTCTTTTCTACCAGTCCGGCTGACTGGGGGTTGTATGAACAGTGATTGTCTATGGCTAGACAATATTTCTTTCTTTCGTTGGGATTTAACTCAATAAAATCAATAATGAATGATTTAAACATCTTTCTCATAAAATATAAATAAGAACTACAAATATATGCTTACTATCCCCACTTATTAAGGCATGTTTTCACCATGGCTCAATATTGCAGCATATCTTTTAGTATTGTGAGATCTAATTCTTCAATTGTGTAGGTGTCAGATGGTTGTTGTAGTGCAGCCTGGTTTGTGGCCTTGTCTGCTTTTTGGTTTCCCAATGAAACCGGGTCTTTTGCATGTGTGTGTGTGCCCAATCAGGGAAATTAGTTCCGCTGCCTGTGCGGAATAGTGTGGAAGTAGTGGCTGTGCGCAGGGGCGGTTTTTCCTACAGGCGGTATAGGCGGTCGCCTAGGGCGCCACTCAGAGGGGGGCGCAAAAAACTGCGCCCAGCAAAAAAAAAAAAAAAAAAGAATTGTGTTTTTTTTTTTTTGCGCCCCCTTCTATATCTCCAACCAATATTTTGACATAAAAAAACATTAGGGTAAAACGAGCCAAAAATCGAAAACGGAAGGGGTACGTACGTCCTTGTTGTTGTCAGAACATGCAAGCACAGTGAGGCGTTTGGTTAGAGTGTGTGTGTGTTCAAGAAACTTTGAAGAACAAAATAATGAAGAGGCAAAATCCATCCGGGGCGCAATTTAGGAAGAAAAGAAAGGAAGAAGAAAAGAAACGTGCCAAGGAGAAAGGTAAATCCTTAAATCCTGTTCTAGCCTAGAATGAATTCCAGATAAGAAAACGTTCACGAATGCGTGAATTGCCCGCGGCACTTTAGTGGAGTTAAGAAAAGATGTAGCCTACCTTATCATTGAACGTTTTCCTACTCCCTGTCACATAGTTCTTTAATGATTTACAGAGGCGGGTATATCAAAAATGATGTCCATTTATTCTACATTATACAAAAAAGACATGATTAAAATAGGGGCGCACATATAAAGCCAATAGCCAGTGCAACAACACTACACATATCTTACTCGTTTGCATAGCACACCATTAAGGAAGCCAAACACGGCAACTTGTCAATAAGTGAGGAATACTGTAAAATCCAAGTGTTGTCAACTTTACTGAATGGTTTGTATGTAATCTTGCTAGTTAGCTAACGCTAGCTAGCCAGTGACTTGTGACGTTCCTTGTTATTGCCATTCAGTCGAAACATCAGTTCAAGTTCAGCTGTTACCGTAATTTGCGTTCATTTTGCGTCATAAAAATTTGAGTAATCAATTTGGACAGCTTTAGTTTTGGTGGAGCGAGCTACCCAGTTTTAATTAGACATGATTCAACTAATCAAGACTATGCATCTTGGATAAAAAAATGTCAGGCCTGTTCAAATACACCAAAATGCTTAATAACTACATAATAGCTACAATTTAACAAATGATGATAATACATACTTTGTTATATCATTTTAGATTCACTTTAGAAGACTAAGAAAACATTATTTGCAGGCGATTGGGAAGATGACGTGGAGGTGTGTGTGTGTCCATAAACAGTTCAACAGGGGGCGTGGCCGGAGCGTAGTCCAGCACAGGCGTGCCAGGAGTGAAGCTCGCCTAGAGCGCCAAATGTGCTAGGGCCGCCCCTGGCTGTGCGTTCAAGGTTTATTTGCTTGAACCATCAACAAACAATAGTTAAATCAGCTTCTGGAAAAGGCATATCTTGTAGGTCAGCTCTGGCTGCCATAGTGTATCTGTCTTTGCTACACAATCATGTGGATTACCATCCTCTGCCGTAAGTAAAAGTGTAGCTGGGTTAAATGTCACGCAGTGCTCAATAGTGATATGAGGCTGGGAGAGCAAAAAAAAAAGAATATATATAAAATAAGCATGTGGCACTTTCAGTGTAGGTGTCCGTTTAGTACAATAGGAGCAGAGGCCTGCACCGCCAAGGCTGCAGCCATTACTGCTTGTAAACATTCAGACATTGCTTGGGCTACTGGATCTAGCCGTGTGGAATAGTATGCCACTGGTATCAACTTTAAGTCCCCACTTAAACATTAACACAGATGTCACACAGATGTCATATACGTAACCTTTTTTTTTTTTTTTTTTTTTTTTTTTTTTTTACAGTCTACAGCTTGTACGAATGGCTTGTCGTGTCATGGATGTGCTAAGACATCATTTATTTCTTTGTCTATGGCTGAGGTGTCTTTTTTTAAGATAGCTTTACTAGTGGACCACAGCTGCTAATTTTGTGGCCTTGTTTCTGGTAAAAATCTTAACAACGCCAGGGTATGTTGTTTACAGGTCTTCTTATCTGGAGGAACAGCATATTCTTTTGAGCCAGCACTCAACCCCCACCCAGTCTGTGTTAGTCCAATGCATCAGACTAGGTTAATGTAGTTAGTGTGACAGGCTTACATTTCTCTTTAAATGTTCTTTGGGGGGACTTCCGGCATGACGAGGTGGTGAGCAGACGTGCGAAAGGGGGCTCCGGCTAAACTTTTCATATCATTAACCTGAACGACCTTTAAACTTATTTTCCTCTATCTTTGTTGACCTAAATCTGAACATTTACACATACTTTTTACACGGGAGTGTCAAGAGATAGGCCTAATGAACAAACCGAAACAGCAAGGTACTCGAGCTAACGTTTCTGCTAAGTTAGCTAACATGGCAGCCAGAGATGCTGAATGGGCTAGCAAACACGAAGAAGACAGCCCGGTTACCAAAAGCGACCTCGAAGCTCTACTCAATGATCAACGTGAAAGCTTTAAGACCGATGTGGCAGTTCTGATCCGCGAGTCAACAGAATCCCTCAAATCATCGGTGGATTCTCTGAGACAGCAGGTGTCATCGTTTAATAGCCGTCTCACTCATACAGAAGTTTTGGCTGGGGAAAACTTTGGAAAACTCACCGAGATGGAGACCACAGTTAAAACGCTTCAATCCCAATGCGGTAAACTTCTGGATAAAGTCGACGATCTTGAAAATAGATCCAGGCGTTCGAATTTGAGAATAATCAACATACCCGAGGGGAGTGAGAAAGGCCAGGTCCTAACGAAGTTTGTGTCTGACTTGCTGATGACGGTGACCGGCTCCGAGGTCTTCAATAGCCCACCTGAGATAGAGAGAGCTCATCGCTCCCTCCGCAGACCGGGATACAATAATACAGAGAAGCCTAGAGCCTTTATCGTCAAATTCCTTCGTTTTCAAGAGAAAGAGAAAGTCCTGAGATGGGCCAGGAAACATCAGATGACGTATCGTGATTCTGAACTGAGAGTTTACCCTGATATCAGTGCTGAACTGACCAAACAACGAGCGTCATTTAACCCGATAAAAAACTCCCTGTATCTGAAAGGAATAAAGTTTCGCCTGCTACACCCAGCCCGTCTTCACGTCTCTTTCCAAGATCAAGACTACTACTTTGATTCGCCACAAAAAGCCCAGGACTTTTATGACCAGCACATCAACACCCCTGTCTAGTATGCTGCAAAGGAGAAGAGACCGGCCTCATCCCGAGTTGTCTGTTACAGCCACCAAGCTAACATTTTCTGTTGATTTTGACTGATTAGACACTATTGTAAGTACTCCTTTCGAACGATGACTCTCTAAATCTTATTTTGTTATAGGCCTATTCGTTTTTTCTTTTCTTTTCTTACTTCTTTAAAAATACAATAAGCTTTACACAGTAACCATTAACAATATGAAGGGGTACATTAACCTAGCTTATAGGCCTATATTATACCTCTCACTGATCTTAGTTTCTGAATCAAGGATATATTTGTTTAAATAGGGCCCCCTAGCTCATGTACTAGGATCGTGGTTGCATGCCGCCTAGAAGTACTCATTTTGTAATATCCTGCTGCTAGTTCTAGTTCTGAGAACATGCTTAGGCACGTTAGATTTTGCATTAGTATTGTATACTCTCCGTTCTGAGAGTTTAATGTGGGTTTTTTTTTCTGGGAAGGGAATGGGTGGGTGGGTGAATGTGTACCGATTTGGAGGGGGTGGTGGGTGGGTATGGCCTCACTACAATTGTTGGTATATATGTCCCCTATTTTGTATGTTTGTTTTTCGTTTTTTTTTCCCTCTCTCTCCCCTTCCGTTTCCTCCCCTTCCCCTGCTCTCATTCTTCTCAATACCAAGGGCAGTGTCACTATTTTACACTCCTCTTACTATTACATATGGCCAACATAATAAAAGGTGAAAGGAGCAAACCTGAGGTTTTGTATCCTGGAATGTTAAAGGGCTTAATAGGCCCAGTCAAGAGGGGCAGAATTTTATCTCATCTAAAACATTTGAAAACAGATGTGGCTTTCCTGCAGGAGACACATCTGATCTCTAAAGATCACACAGATTGAGGGCATCGTGGACTGGCCAATGTTTTCAATCCAACTTTAGCAGCAAAGTGCGGGGTGTAGCTATTTTATTCCATAAAAAAATTCAGTTTACCCCATCTAATACATTCGCTGATAATCAGGCCGATTCATTATAGTTACAGGCTGTCTTAACAATGAAGCAGTTACTCTTGTAAACTTGTATGCGCCCAACTGGGATGATGAGGCATTTGTTACAAAGCTGATATCATCTCTTCCAGATTTGAGCTATCATAAACTAATTTTGGGGGGTGACCTTAACTGTGCAATGGATCCTTTACTGGACAGATCCCCCTCCAGACAACACCCACCATCTAAAATGGCCAAAGCCTTCTCATCTTTCATGAACCAAATAGGAAGTGTGGACCCTTGGCGTTTCCGCTACCCTGATAAGAAACAATTTTCATTTTACTCTCAGGTTCATAAAAGTTTCTCACGAATAGATTACTTTTTCATTAGTAACGATCTCCTCCAACTGACAGTCACACAGAATACTCAACCATAGTCATATCGGATCATGCGCCATTGCTTCTTGACCTCTCCTTCAGATTCTTACAAAAAACACGCCCCCCCTGGAGGTTGAATTGCACACTGCTTAATGATAATGCATTTAATTGCATGATTTCTGCAGCAATTTGATAATTTCCTTATTAACAACAACTCAGATTCCATATCTCCATCTTTGCTTTGGGAAACATTAAAAGTGGTTATTCGGGGAGAGATTATATCGTACTCTGCAAGTTTAAATAAAATAAGAAGACAAAAACAAGAGCAGCTAATGGAAAGTATTAGTCATCTGGATAACAAACTATCAGTGTCACCATCCCCAGAGCTGGTAAAAGAGAGACAAAATTTGCAAATGGATTATAATCTACTTACAACACATGAGACAGAAAAATTACTATTGCGCTCACGAGGTTTTTTGTATGAACATGGTGAGAAGGCAGGACGACTGTTAGCTCACCAGCTCAAGAGTCGAACAGCATCTCAACAAATTAAACAAATAAGAACTTCCTCAGGAGAACTTACAATAGTCCCATCTGTCATTAATGATACCTTTAAAAATTACTACTCTAATCTATACACTTCTGAAGCCTCTAACACTGACACATACAGGACGGAATTTCTTGATAATTTGGAATTTCCATCCATCACTCCTGACAAAGCTAATATTATGGATCAACCTCTGAAAATGAGTGAAATTACTGATGCAATTAAACTGATGCAAAGCAACAAAGCGGCTGGCCCAGATGGTTACCCTATAAATCTCTTTAAAAAACACATTGATAAACTAAGCCCTCTTCTTCTTAACATGTTTAATGACTCCTTGAATCAGGGAACCTTACCTCAAACCCTCACAGAGGCCTCCATAACTTTATTGTTGAAACCAAACAAAGACAGTAATGAGTGCGGTTCCTACAGGCCGATCTCACTCTTGAATAACGACTATAAAATTCTGGCTAAAATACTTGCACTGAGATTGGAATCTGTTTTACAGGACATTATATCGTCTGACCAGACAGGATTTATGAAAAATCGCCATTCCTTCTCAAACATTCGCAGACTTCTTAATATCCTTCTGTCCCCGGCTCCTGTTGAAACTTCAGAGGTAGTGGTCTCACTAGATGCTGAGAAAGCATTTGACAGGGTAGAGTGGGGGTATCTGTTTGATGTCCTTAACAGATTCGGTATGGGTTCTAAATACATTTCATGGATAAAGTTACTATATACTTCACCCAAAGCTTCAGTGAATACAAATGGAATGAGTTCTCAATACTTTACTCTCTCCAGGTCTACACGTCAGGGTTGTCCCTGAGTCCCCTATTATTTGCTGTGGCGATCGAACCATTATCTATAGCACTTAAATCAACCAACTATAATCAGGGGATTTCTAGAGGTGACACCAGGCATATACTTTCACTTTATGCAGATGATTTATTGTTGTTTGTGTCTGATCCACTGACCACTATCCCCTCGCATAATTGAACTATTAGACAGATTTGGTATCTTTTCAGGCTATAAACTGAACTACTCAAAAAGTGAATGCTTTTTAGTTAATAACCCAGCTCCACAAATTACCGACGGAGATCTTCCCTTTAAGATGTCTGGAGACAGCTTTAAATACTTAGGGGTGAATATCTGTCGACATTTGTCAACTATTTACCAAAACAATTTTCTACCTTTAATGGAACAGATCAAACTAGATTTGGAAAGGTGGAAGGCTCTGCATTTAACAATTGCAGGTAGGATAAATTGCATAAAAATGAATGTACTTCCACGATTTCTATATCTTTTTCAGTGTCTGCCAGTCTTTTTGCCAAAATCATACTTTAGCTCTTTTGACAAACTGATCTCCTCCTTTATATGGAAAATGGGATCCCCAGGATCAAGCGTGGGTTTTTACAAAGAGACAGGTCAGTTGGTGGACTAGGGCTCCCAAACTTAAGAAATTACTATTGGCAGCCAACATACAAAAAATGATTCTATGGGTTCAGATGCCGACCGCTAAATTGGTGTGAGATTGAGGCTAGTTCATGTCCTTCCACTTCACTTTTGGCTTTGCTCACATCTAAACTACCCATTCAGTCAACTCAATACACAGGCAACCCTATTGTTATCACTACGTTAAGGATCTGGTCTCAATTTAGACTAACTTTTGGCCTCAAAGGGGGTATCTAACCATACTCCCATTTGCAACAACCATCTTTTTCTTCCCCCAGTGTTGATGCAGCCTTTTTGTTTTGGCAAAGGTCGGGCCTTACAAATTTAAGAGGCCTTTACACTGATAATTCCTTTGATAGCTTTGCCAAACTCAGTGAAAAGTTTAACCTTCCACAGTCACATCTTTTTCGTTATTTCCAGATCCGTAACTTTGCCAAGCTGAATAATTCAGTTTTTCCAACCACCCCACCTGATTCAGCAGTCGACTCAATTTTGGACATTCCTACCAGTCAAAAAGGCCTAATTTCCAGAATATATTCTTCAATTTCCCAACTCACAGTTACCCCACTAGATCAGAAAAGAAAAGACTGGGAAGAGGAGCTGGGTTGCCCTATAACTGACAATGACTGGAAGGAGGCACTCAGCAGAGTGAATGGGAGTACATCTTGTGCAAGGCTGAGTTTAATACAGTTTAAGGTGATCCATCGCACTTATTATACTAACTCTAAACTTTCCAAAATATATCCTAATGTCACAGACACTTGTAACATATGTAATTTATCCCCAGCAAACATGACACATATGTTTTGGTCTTGTCCTCGCCTTTGTGATTACTGGACAGATATTTTTAGTCATTTGTCCAAATTTCTAAGTGTTACATTGTCACCAAGTATAGAAGTCGGTATCTTTGGGGTAATACCAAATCATGAGAACTTCACGAAGTGGGCAAAAGACACTATTGCTTTCGCGTCCTTACTAGCGAGGAGGAGAATACTTCTAGGATGGAAGTCACCACTTGCCCCCTCGGCGTCCAAATGGCTAGAAGATCTTATGATGTTTCTCAAATTAGAAAAAATTAAGTACAATTTAAGAGGATCTCCGGAGAAATTTGAATTAAATTGGAACCCAACACTGGAATACATAAAAGAGTTAAAAACCCTTGAAGATAAATGAGCACTATCATCATATTCAGGATACTTTGGTTACAATCTGACCTTGTTGCCTTATTCCCTTTCTGATTTGTTTTACTGAACCCCCCCCCCCCCCCCCCTTTGTTTGTCTTTCCCCAATGGCTTTTGTCATATCTAATGTATGTTGCATTGTACATTATATTGTATTATTATTATTATTTATTTATTTTTATTTTGTGTTTTTTCCATTCTCTGTACAGCGTAGACAGTGTAGTATGGCTGACTGGGGAGGGAGGGAGGGGGGGGGGGGGGGGTTGAAAGGGTGTGCTTTTGAAGGAAAATAGAAAATAAGCCTTGATGTAATTTGTCCTTTTTTTTGTAACCTGTGAAACCAATAAAAATATTTGTCAAAAAAAAAAAAAAAAAAAATGTTCTTTGGGCTAAACAGTGTATATTCTATACATAATAATATTTTTGGGACACTATTGTTTAATTGATTCTTAAACCCATGTATTGTTGGAACAATTCTAATGCCCAACCCACATCACATCTCTTCCTAATAAGTTTGTAGGGCATGTTTTTGAAACATAATCTGTATTTTTAAATATCTCTCCTGTTTCAGACTCTGCTTTTAGATGTCTCTTTCTTCTTACAACCTTACTGTTCTGGGCATCTAATTCTCTGATTACTGCTCAGCAGGCACCAAAGTCACATAAAACAAAACAAAACAAAAAATCATTGGCTTTCTTGCCACCATTAACGTAAGCTTTGCTCTGTTTAGCGCAACCAATAATGCAAAAACATTTTTAAATCTGTGTTTACAATTTTCTTCTTGTTGTAGACATTTTAAACCACCTCTTATTGCCATTATCATTTTGATTTTGACGCACTTTTTCCCATTTGTAAGTTATTTTATGTATTTCTCTTAATACCTCTAATATAACTGATCTTGAAACCTTTTAAATTACCTTTATCTTATTCTTCACACTAGGATTAGTTATGTTTCTATTTTCAGACTCTCATAGTTTGTTCTTGAGATCGCAATGCTGAGTCAACCCAAGCCCGACCAGAGGTCCTCCGTCTCTCTCTCGCTTTTGTGAGGAGGTTGAGGCCAGGGGATTTCCCTGGGGTGATCAGTCCCCTACTGGTTCCGGGTCAAGGCATCTCAGTAATGCGAAATCAGTCCTTTAATTACATAAATTATGACTACAATTATCTGTGTTTTACCCATTGTAAAAAGTTCGTCAGTATGTTTGCACAGTCAGCATTTCCTTGTATTTCCATATGTTTCATATCCCTTCTAACTGGGATATGTCATCAATTTTAGATCCTTTGTTTCCCATTATTTATTATTCGTATAGCCTTTTTGCTAAAGCACCCAGAGGCTTATCAGGAGATCCCACAGGAAAACAGAAATTGAGAAGTTTGTTCCCTTCAAACAAGGCGAACAGGAAAATATACAGAAATATCCTGAAAAATAGGCCTAGAGAGTTTTCAAGTTCAGATCACAGCGCTTTTGCATATAGCCTTTTGCGTTCCACCACGACAACAGGCCTGTTTTAACAGAAAAGTCCTCTCTTCAGGGAGGTGCTTTTAACCTTGAGCGTACGGTACCTTTCTTCAGGAAGGTGAACAGTGCTTATATATCTTTAGCGCGCGCTAACCTTTTCCTTCTTCAGGAAGGTGTTCATGGCAACAGGTCTTCTTTACATATAACCTTTAGCGTTTCCAAAAACGAACGCTACCCTTCCTTCTTTCCATTCCTTCTACCCTTATGGTTGACAGGAAGGTGATGGGAAGGTGAACAGTGCTTATAATATAACAGATAAAGTCCTCGCTTCAGGGAGGTGCTTTTTAACCTTGAGCGCTCCAAAACATGAAAACTAACTCTAACTCTAGCAATTCGTTCAACACACGGGGCAAACAGGCAAAGTCCTTCTTCAGGAAGGTGCTCTTGTTCCCCGTTTCACTCCGCGGCAAACAGGCAAAAAGTTAGTCTCAACCCCACTTGAAGACAAGTGTACACAAAACCGAAACAAACAAGAACCATATACTAGCGTGCCCTTACAACAAACAAACAATATACTCACAAACAGCTCGGAGTCCAACCCCTATAGTCTAATTCAATTCCTTCACTCTCGGCTCTCCTCGCTGGCAGGCCCTGGCCTCCTTCCAATTCAAGTTGGAGGTCTTTAGAAAAACTGAGTCTCGTACTCCTCCGTACGATGCAGGTCCTGATGATTAGCCCAGCGTGGAGAGTCGATGAGGTTGTTGGAATCCCGGACACGAGCCCCCAAATATGATAGGTGAAAATTCACCCTAGTTACCTCAGGACTCCGGAGCTGCATATAAGTATATTTATTAGACCATTGGTTCCCAAACGGTGTGCCGTGAGGCAAGTCCAGGTGTGCCGTGGGATTTTGTGACAGCCATACATTGGACCTCATTCTCGAACATATTCTTAAGTGTCTTCAGAAATATCTTCTTATGAACTTCAAAAGACCAACCTAAGAAAATGTATCCGCCGGATTCATGAACGCCTGGAAATTCATTTTTAAAACGCCAAAGTGTTCTTAGCTGTGCACTGATTCTTAAAGTGAACTAGAGAGCCACGTGCAAAACAGAATCCACGGGCACGAAAGCAACTTGATCAAAATCATGTAAAAGCGGAAAGCAAACGCAGGTGGTGCACCGGCCAGTAAACGCAGACCTAACTCACTGGTGCATAGGTGGAGGTACTGTTGCAGAATGTAGATGTGTCCATTCTCTTCCACTATGTCTATATCCACGCGATTGAGTTTAGTGCTTATTTATTTATTCACTGACATTTGCAGTGTTTGTGTAGTGCTTTTATTTAGGACGTAACTATGCCTCGTGGCATCATGACTATACATCTGAAACGTAATTGTTAATGATACAAATATTTTCGTATTTATTATTATTATTATTATTATTATTATTAATTTTTTTAATCCGAGGATGTCTGTAGAATTGATGTGAATGCAGTCACCAACGATTTCTCACAAATGCTGCCCTTAACGTAGGCACATTCCAATCTGGTCGATTTACGACTGCTATTTAGTGTTCAATTCTGTTGTAAATTAAGAACGAATCAAAGATGAGAAAAACTTTCTTGAATGTTAGAATTGTCCCGGGATAAGTGGAGGTAAGAAGAAATGTCAGCATTGATGGCTTTGCGCCAGTAATATTTGGAACAAAATATCAGCCTTTGTGGCACATACAGCGCACAAGTGAATGAACTTGGTGGTGCGTTTTGAACAGTCCTGTCAGACAACGATAGCGGCTTTTGTAGCCTACTAGCTAGCGTTAACGTTACTTCAGAGGTACAGTACGTGAAGGACAAAGCCCGTAAAAATAGCTTACATTTGTTGTTAGTAATAAAACCATGAAATTTGAAGCGATTGTAAACCATGAAACATCCAGGGTCCACAGCACCTGCATTGTGGTCTCTCGTGCTCAAGCTCAGCCTCTTAATAAAGGACTTAAGCATTCAAACAACTCACAGACATGTCATGTTGCAATTTGTTGCACATTACTTTGTTGCACGGTTCTATACTCGTTAATTTCAATACAAAATACAATTATTTTTCGCTTACAGTCTGCTCTGACCACTGTTTTTATTAACCACCATAATGTGTTATTATGCAGATTCAATGTAGACAATGTATGATACATGACACAAAAAGGCTGGTTAAAATAAAGTTTAAAGTAATATAGTTGTTTGTCACATTTTCTTTGGCATTAGTAAATAAAAATAAACGTTTACAGAGTAATAAGAGTGATAACATGTGTTATAGAGGGTATTTTGAAAAAAGTTTGAAAAACACTGT
This sequence comes from Clupea harengus, assembly GCF_900700415.2. Taxonomy (NCBI): domain Eukaryota; kingdom Metazoa; phylum Chordata; class Actinopteri; order Clupeiformes; family Clupeidae; genus Clupea; species Clupea harengus. The sequence continues at coordinate 6,403,739 of NC_045161.1, read as the reverse complement.
ATTAGACAAACAACAATTGCAATCGGGCTCACTCCCAGCACAAGGCTGAAAGCGAAGCCATGATAAACACATCGCACAAGGTTTATATAGACAGAAGTTGAGCGTTCAGCAGAGATAACCACGTGGTGGATTTCTGACGTCCGAGGCAAGGATGGAAGTTTTGCAAGGTCGGAAGAAGCACAGTTCGACCCTTCTTATCACTTCTGGTCTAAACATGCTCTTTTACATATGCAGACTAAGTGGCACCTAATATTCTAAGTTACACACACGCAGAAACACAGAAAAGCCATGTTCCTGCTTACATAAGTACATGATTCATATAAGGTAATTAATAATACAAGGCACTTGATTATTATATTCTTAAGTCATTAACAGTGTTTGGAAATGATATCCATCATTATTGTTCTTTGTTTTGTTTGAAACTATTGCATACTTAAGTTCTGAGAGATGTTTTTACCATTTAGAAACATATTTCAACTGAAATGTGCATAGTTGTACCGTAAATGTTGCACTTCCTCTCCCTTCCTCTACCTCTCCTTATCTTTCCCCTAACGCTATCTCCTCTAACTAGTACTTAACTCGCTCTTACAGTAATTACATTCCTGCACTTTTTATTCCTTATGTAAAGTAGTATTTATTATTGCACTAGGTCTCTATTGCTTGTGCCTGGATTGTTTTCTCCTTTGTACGACGCTTTGGATGAAAGCGTCTGCTAAATGTGTAATTGTAAATACTCTGGTCCAACGAATCAATTATTTTCCAATAATGAAATTCACAGTAGTTCATGGACAGTAACAAAACCAAATTCTTTAACTTAAATATTGTACATTTACAATGTCATGCAATCAAAAACAAATGCATACAAAAGGCAAATACAACTGAGGTGACCTTACCAGTTGGCTAAAAGCTTTCACATTGCTCATACATTCAACTGTCAAATATGGGTAATATCTAAGATTTCATGTTGAAGTGAAATCCCGGTTACTGGGTGGGCCAATGTAAAAAAAATGTTTCTCTAAAATGTTCTGCAATGCAGGGACTGCTAAAATATGTATCCTTAATGAAGAGGAAAAACAACTAAATAATGCGACATTTATGTGGTGTTTTTGTATTTTATGAAAAAGTTTTATTAAAAATAAAATAGTCTTCAGTGTTACAAATGCATACAAAAATACGAAATACATTAATTTTGTAATAAAAAATGTTTTACATTTTGTTCAGTAAATTACTGGCGACTTGTGCCGGTAAACTGACTTGAACAAGGCTGTAATCCAACCTTAAGTGACCGTAAAGTGCAGCTTTTACTTGCTGGCTTGCAACGCCCAAGACCCAGGGGCAAAGGTGAGTATACTTACTTGCTAAGCATGCTCAAAAGACATTGTGAAAATTAATGGAAAGGAAAACCTTCCCATTGAAAAATAGTAACATATATTTCCTGTTTAACAGGACGTTTTAATCCATAAAATGTGTTTACGAACAACCAAACAAACAAAAACAAATCAACAGACAAATCAAACAAAGCACAAAATAAATGTTCCTTTGCTCAGCTTGAGCAATTTGAAACTTTCCTTCTAAGGCAGAAATGAACCGTAATCATCTTGACAGGGCACACTGCAGCACAGTCAGAGAGAGTAACATTCCTGAGAAGGTGTGTGATTGACCCCCAGAGCTTTGCGGAAGAGGGGGACAGTCTGTATAGGGCTCCAGGCAGGCTGCGTAGGCCATTACATGGGCAATGTAGTTCTGTTCCTTTACCCCGTGGAAGAGGTGAGCCATGGGGCCTTTGGCATATATGGCCACATCCTCCCCTCCATGGGTCTCTGAGTCCAGTGGCACAGCTGACTGCTGCATGTACTCCTCATCAACTAGGAGACAGACAGAGAGCGAGAAGGAAAGGGATCAATTGTGTTTGGCTAAGTAGGCAACTGCTGAAGAGAATCCCATGAACAATATGCGTTCACACAGATGTGCATTATTTCACTTACAGTAGTCCACAGCTGTGACATTTCCTCTTGTCCCATTTACATGCAGGTATCCTGGACCATTTGCATATAGGATACTCGTGTAAGGCAGCCTATCATCTGCCTTCTTTGTTGCAAGACCTACAAAGGTCACAGAAAAGTAAAGGAACCCACAGTAAGGTCAAATAAATGAAAAGGCAGAATGATGGATGAGTAAAATAATGCTCCCTTAGAGCACATTCCAAAAATGGCAGAGTGCATACCAAAAATGGGATTGCCCCGAGGTGTGTTTCCTCCAAAGGTGAAGACGTGGGAGTGGTCTGCGGTGACTACGGTGAGAGTCTCGGACTCATTGGTGAGCTGGGATGCCCGGTGCACTGCTCTGTCAAACATCACCGTCTCTGTCAGCGCCAGCTTGGCTATACCATCATGGTGCCCATGATCGATTCTCCCGCTTAGAACAGAAGAAGAAACATATGACAGGATGACAAAAATGCAGAT